>NC_088328.1:17595000-17895000 GCF_036884655.1 Musa acuminata AAA Group | reverse complement strand
CTACTGGGTTCTATATCCTGTAATGGAACTTGGATCAAGAGAGGAAGCTATATCTTTTCAAACATTAGAAATCAATATACCAATTAAATCTCTGCAAACTGCAAGAATCATCATAAAGGTTCACAACCAAGAAAACAGGTTCTCCAATTAGCAAAACCTTCACAAAACCAAAATGAAAATTTGCAAAAAAAAAAAAAAAAAGCTATTTAAGCTATCAGGAAAATATCCATTGGTGAAATTGGCTATGTGCACATTATCCCATCACAACCATTAGATAGGAAGTGGGAATGCCACCGTGATGCAGTAATTCTAGAGTTGAAAATATTGTAACTAAAATAGAAAGAATGTGTGCCCCTCAATACCTTGTTTCTGTGGTCACCCAAGCCTAATTAGCAAATATTTTTCTGATGCTTCTCAAATAATTAATCCTATTTAGAAACTTCAATTATATGTTTGAATCATTCCACTTATTTGATTTTTCTTCTATATGTCGTAAGAGCAACTAAATCTGTCTCCTCTTCTAGATGCCTCCACAAAAAATTGAATGAAAAATTAATAACACTATCATAGCTCTGTTGCAGTTGAAGATTGCTATGTTTAATACTTGAGTAAATCCACTAAGTATGTTACTGGGTCCTCTCAGACAGTAAACCATCATGAAAATAAAGATATTTCAAGAATAGGCAAGAGTTTGTAATGCATCATTGCACAGAAATGCATTTAATTGAGTCTCACATAAAATATATTCTATATCTTGTCATTTTTTAGACATATATTCTTGCTCATGGCTACAGAGGGAGCTGTGTTCCAGGCATACAACAATTACATGTCGTGTCATCCTCAACAAGAAAGAAGGTAAAGGGAAAATAATTAATAACTAGCCCTTATCAATGTACCAAAACAACATATATTCACAAAACTCAAAAGATTTTAGACAGTTTGAAAACAGCATTTTTTGGCTGGGAAACCAGAGGGCAGAGAGTTTTCTCATATTGAAGTGACAAGCTTTACATGGATTCATAAATATGTGGTTCCAATCAAATGGTTCCATGAGAAAGAAAAATCTTAGTCCATCTAGTAAAAAAGAAACACATTTTGGACAATTCACAAATATGTGATTCTAATCAAATGGCTCCATGAGAAAGGAAAATCTTAGTCCATCTAGTCAAAGAGAAACACATTTTGGACAGATTAAGCACCCAGTCCCCTAAACTACTGTCCACTCATCAAAATAATGTGCCTATATATGCATGCAAGAGTAATGCATCTTAATTAACTGCCATTTCATCAAAAAATAAGTGAACAAACATGTGGTAAGCCTGTGTTGCTACTGACTCAAGAGGAACACATTATACAGATTGAAACCAAGGGAGATAATGATGGTCATTGTGTCAATCACAACAATATAAGGGTAGTGCTTTAAAACAAAATTTGAAGTTTATAACAATAAACTTGAGCAAAATCAAGATATTTAAAAACCATGGTAAGTGGATCAGAGACTGAATTGCAAAATATGGTTGAGGATCATGAATAGTTATTACATCTATTCTACTGTGTCTATTGTGGAAAAACCATACATGCAGATAACTTTTCTTAGCTCCCATGCTGAGACACAATCAACCAGCTTGTTGTTAGATTTGTTTCTCATATAAAATGGAGATCATGTGATAAAATGGTATAAATGTTTCCTCCAAATTTCTACTCTTTCTAACAGATTGCTGTTGCTTTTGTTCCTCGTGCAATACATGGGCCCTGTTTCAAATATTGACACAACTTTTATAATGTTGCAGTAGTTGTATTGAATTTATTCATTATATTTAACCTCACAAAGAAGTCACACAGGTTGATACAATCTAGAAAAACAAAGCAAGTAGTCTGCTTGACTTTGCTGCCTCAGCAATGTGCTTAAACTGGTAGTTGGATTAATACAAAATAATACAGCTCAAGAAGCTTATTTGTAAATCGAGTCTTTGTCAATTCCATCTATACACTCCATTTCTCTTATTTAATTTATTTTTTAAAGACAAAGAACAGGTAAACTTGTACAACTAATTTCATTAAGAAAATGAATGAGTACAACCATCTAAAAACCAATTAATTAAACAAAGTTCCACTTGAGCACTAAATTTGTTGACATGGACTAAAAAGTTAAGTGATTGCCCAAAATTGTAAAACTCAGAGGATGCTAATACAAAGACATTCAGCTACCAGCAAAGGAATTATCAGATACCTGAGATATCTAATCATAACATAGTTTCTGTAATCAAACCAGGACACAAACTTTTCGCAACCATAACAAATTTGTGAAACCAAATAAGTTCTGATGTCATACAAATCAAATACATGAGTTCACTTAAAACATCCTGAAAAGAATAGAAAAAATTTGATCAAAACTGATCATATAGGTGTTGCAGAAAACTGATTGTTGCATACCAATAACTTATCAATAAGGTCCTTTGCTTCATGTGAAAAGTACTCAGGAAACCTGAGGTCTCTTGCTATGATTCTTTGGAAAATAAGCCATTCACTAGCATCTTTAAAGGGAGATGAACCAGAAAGCATTTGATATAAGGTGCATCCAAGGGCCCAAAGGTCGTTCCTGGTAAAAGCTACCACATATCAGAGAATATTGAAACAGTACTTGCATGAAAAAATGGACATATAAATCCATCATGAGGTGATTTAGTATGTCTTGTTCCCTTCTCTTGAACTGCAAACTTCTCTCCTAACAAACATGCTTTCATGAACTGATCATCATGTTCATCTTCAGGCCTACCACTAGATCTGCCTATGAATGCTCTTGATTGGATATATTTGCTAAATAGGATTTCTGTTTTAAACTTAGCAACTTATTACCAAGCTTTTCCAAGCCTCTCAATATTTAAAGCTTCATGAAATGAATAAAAAACCAAAATAGTATTCATCCTTGAAATTCACAGAGATGAATTACACTTCCAGACAACCAACCTCCCAGTTATGTCAATCATGGCTGTCAGAACAAAGCCAGCTTAAAATCAGTAGTTAGATTCAGAAACACAGAAATGCAGATCTACATCATGAAGTGCTCTCCCACAAGATGATAGACTTTCAAATTAGAACACCATAGTTTTACTAAAATGAGCATCACCCCAGTGAGATCCCTTCCATCCTACTCGGAAAAAAAATTGGACTGTGCTTGTTGTACTCATATTACTAATCTATCAGTTAACTATGAGGTCTGTGAAAAGAAGACTGTAGAACATCTGCCTGAATAGTTCAACCGAAGTAAATAAAACAAATAAAAAAAAAAGAAATGGTCAAGTTCTGTACAGCCACCAAATCAGGGGTACACTGACCTGCTAGGTAGTATGTCATAGAATCCACTTGTTGAATTGTTCATGACATATAAGTCAGAAATTAATAGTTTTTAAATGATAAATAAAAAACACTATAACATTGAAAAGTTCAAAAGTGACAAAAAAGGGGTTTGATTATTATTTCTAAGAGGTACACCACTTAAAATGGTCTATGTAATGGCAATGAAATTGTTGCATACAGACACAGACACACACACACACATAGTGTGTGTGTGTGTGTGTGTGTAAGTTACTCACTCTGTCACTTCTGACTTCTGTTGCATATGGTCATACGTAAATGGACACACACAATAAAGTAATCAAAAAATAATCAAACTATAAGATAAGAGGGGGAATTTCACATTTAACATGGAGGCTAAGAGTTTCCTTACCCAAACGTTGCTGGAGAAGAATTAAGAACTTCTGGAGGGACATATGCAGCAGTTCCAACAAAAGTACATGCTTTTTCATCTAAAAAGTAGAATAAAAAATAAACAACTAGTACTGATCTATAACCTGGAAAGAAAATTTTTTAGACATTTTATAACCTTACTTGCTGAATTTGGAAGAACTGTTATCTGACTATCCCTGGTGGGCTTCACACTGCCAAAGTCAGCAATTTTTATGTGTCCATCAGTTGTCAATAGTAAGTTCTCTGGCTGCATCAACCAATATAGCTTAAGTGATTATGCATAAAAAGGAACAGAATAAGACTTGCATATCTGCTGTTGACCTTGATGTCCCGATGAATTAATCCGACACCATGAATATATTCTAAAGCATCAACAACTTCAGCAAAATAGAAGCGAGCCTCAGCCTCAGTTAAATGCCCTTTCTGCAGCCCACCAAATAAAATAGTTTGGTGAGCAAAGAAAACATTTAATAAGAAGAAATGCTAAGTCATTCAAAAACTACCCTGGTTATTTGGTCAAATAGCTCTCCACCTTCACAACACTCAAGTGCCATGTCTTCAAAGTAACATCAACACATGCAAATGTCAGAGATCATATAAACTAACTTCAATCACTTATGACACAAAGAATACCAACAGATGATGTGAAACTTCTAGCCATGGCTCAAAGCATATAAGATACAGACTTACAAAGTGAGTAGGCATCTTGAAACGTAAAACACAGCCCGATTATGCCAGGATGATCTAACTGATCAAGTACTATACGCTCCATCTTTACATAAGATACTTTATTTTCTTTTGCTATGAACTTCTTGTCCATAATTTTCAAAGCATAGACATTTCCTGTATCCTTCTTCTTTGCCCTGACAACCTGATAAGGAAGAATTAGACATAAAAAAACTCTTTCTAAAACATGATCCATTAAAGAAATAAGAATAAACATGCATAGAAAATACTATTCGATGTAAGTTCAATAAGGAAACCAGCAAAAGTGTCACAAGTATAAACTATATTTCCTATACTCTCTCAAAGTTGATCAGTATCTTTAGATATAAGTGCTTGTGGGTATCCATCAGCTTCTGTGCCAACCTCAAAGCATTGGTGTCATCAAGAAAATCTCATTTAGAAGAAGCACAAAGCAAAACTTAAAATACCAGCCACCAAGTCTGGATGCATGTATCAGACGGTGACCACCATGAAGTAACTGACATAATCTTAAATGGAATTTGGAGAAGCATCTTTATTAAGAGTGATTTTCAGATAAATGCATGTTCTCATATGGAATCTTACTATAGAATTCCATCACATGTTCTCCTTGAAGAAAAATGAACAATGTATGCTATAATTTGGAGAACCATCTTTATTAAGAGTAATTTTCAGATAAATGCATGTTCTCATATGGAATATTACTATAGAATTCCATCACATGTTCTCCTTTAAGAAAACCGAACAATGTCTGCTATAATTGTTGAAACTCTGTAATGTCCAAACAACGTCAACAACAACAATTATCGATTACTAGTGCAAGAAAATTGAAAGCAATTCAGTTCAAGAATTGAAAAAGAAAACACAGCCCAAGAAGTAACTGTGTGCAAACATGAAATACCAACAATTTGTACTCTGTGAAATTGCAAAATGACACCAATGTTATGTGCAATCAAATTTCACCAATGAGCCATCCTAGTTGATACCAATCTAGGATTATGACTCAACATTTGTAGAGACAACATGTGTCAAAACCAGAAAAGGTAAACAAATGGTGCAGTGGTGTACTTGTATAATTATGTTCCACAGGAAAGATCACTTCTAGGGTGACCCAGTGCATGTGGCTCCCTAAAAAAATGGTGGGGTCAATGTATATAACATTATCCTTGCAAGCAAATTGCCATGAGAGATCACTTTTCTTGATGATAAATGACTACAATCATGAGAAGTTTAACTAGAGAGAGAAAATGAGTTTTTCATAAGATGACAATATAGTGCTTTACCTTATGACGACACATAATAAAGAATATATAATGGAATGATCTAATCATCGTGGAAACATCAGCTCAAGAGTCTCATTCCTGTACATGTCTAGATATTGAGGGCTTTTACTTTGAAAGAACAACAATCTATTTCCATATTTTTATTCTCGTTTTTCATCTTTATTTCTGATTCACTTCTCCATGAAAAGATGCTATGCATTCACTTATTGAAACTAAAACAATTTCCATGATGGCCCTTCATCCTCCTAGACAATGAGCTCTAGGGTCTAGGCGGCCACTATCTCAACCAATTGCTCATCATTTCCCACTAACAAAGTTGGATATTTCCAGGAGGGAGGTAAAGGAGAGGTTCCGAACCCGCCAGTCAAACAAATTGGAGACAGACTAGGACAAGACAAAGCAAAAAAATGTTTATAAAGGCCATGTGCCTGAAATCATACTGATTATAGCAAGGACAAATAATTGAGGAGCAGAGGAGGGTAACCCATGTAGTAATGGGGTAGAAGTTGGGGTGACAATGAGGTCAAGGAGGGTATGGAGGAGGTTCAGCCAAGAAGAGAGGAAAGTAACTTCTTACATAGGCATAGGGAGGTGAGGAAGGAACAGAACCAATGACATTAGTAGAGAAGAAGTTGAGGATGTCAGAGAAACGGAAGAAGGGTACACTACAGAAAAGAGAGTACGCTACAAGAATCAGGGATTAAGAGGGTTTCATCAAGAAAATAGTTTTCTAAAGTCCACTTGAAATTAACCAACAGAAAGCCCATCTTTCTAATAAAATTGTTTCATCTTTGTATGACAAGAAACATTCTACAAATTTTTTATTATAAAAATATGAAATTTGAAAAATTCCAATTTCATTTCTCTTTGGTTTGCCAAAAATATACATTGTTTCGAAATCAAACTTATGCTTTTATTTACCACATATCTGAAATTTCATAAGATAAATCAAGAAAAAAAGTTGAGCCATTGACATTGAAAACACGACCATCCAAAATATACTTTGCTCGCTCCGGATGAGCCCAAATGCATTGGCATTAAGTGTGGAAGAAATAAGCGAAAAAAAAAAGGAAGAAATCAGTAAGGACATTTTGGAATGTTGGCTCTTTCTAAGAAAATCCTTTATTCTAGATCCTTTACAAATCCAGGAGTGTGAACAAATGACTACTGCATAAATCAGGTAAATTATCTACGATTGGTTGACCATCTGTGTCCCAACTGCCCGATACTTGACTGTGAATCCTACGATTGATGGCATCTAGTACTGTGAATTTTATATGGGGGTGCCTCGACGTTACCACAACTCCCACTTACCAATTCCCCTTGTCCATTGATCAACAAGCAGGCTCAAACCTCTTTCCTCATGCAGTCACATCTAAATCAACAAGGACCAAGTATCTCAATCCCTTGTACTTCTTCGGGACCACCAGGACCTCAAAAGATCATGTCACCATCACAAGCGATCACTGTATGACCATGGCATTCCTCTTCTTTCTCTTTCATTTTTTTCTTGTTTTTCTATGATAACTATGGAGTAAATCTCCATGTTTCCATACCGACTCAAGCTACAAAGAAGACAACTGCACCAAGTCATAGCATAATGGCTAAATGGAGGTAGAATAACAGGTTTAATAAGAGAGATGAGAGGAACAGATCATGAACGTGATCGAAATAGAAAGAGGAAAGATCAAACCTTCGAGTAGGAGCCGACGCCAAAGATCTTCCCCAGCTCGAAATCGTCAATCGTGAAATGTTCCTGCGGCGCCCTGAAGGTAATGCTGTTGGTCCTCTGCACCGTCTTGCCGCCGCCGATCCCGGCCGGCGACGGCTGCTGCAATCGGAGCTTCGCCTCGAAATCCCTCTCCATCTCCTCCCCACCGCCACCACCGACGGCCATCATCCCCGCCTTCCAACCACACCGCGGCTATCTACCCACCGATCCGCATCCTTCCCTCTCGGGGCGAGAGACGAGGGCCCGTCACGGCCTCCGAGGACGGGGGGCGGTCAACGAGGACCCGCGAATCATCGGATTCCCCTCCTTTCCTAGCCCGCCTCTCTTTGGCCCCGCCTTTGTCAACTCTTCCTCTGATAAAAGGGGGTAAAAGCTAGGGCTTTCGCCTGCCACCGCCGCAGCCTTAAATCGAACCTTTAGAAGCCGCCCCGAGGAGGAGATTTCGAGTTAAAAATCGCACCTTTTTGGTCACGGCTCTGTTAAAAACAGGGATTTTGAGGGATGGAGAGGAGAGGAGAGGATTTGGAGATGGGAATTGGAGGACGGAGGAGAGAATAGAGAGAGGAGGGGGGGGGGAATGGATGGAGGGAGGGAAGGAGGGAGGAGGAGTTCGCACATGGCGAGCTAATGGTGGGTGGAGACTCCATTTAATTAAATTAACCTTTTTCTTTTCTTTTTCTTTTTTTTGGGTGGGGCCCAATAAACTGCGGTAAACGAACGGTTGGAAGTGGGTACATAACGAACTCCTTTTTATGTGAAAAGCAAAAGCAATAAATGGCATAATATTTGTTAAAAAAAAAAGTAACGATAATTTATTAAGAAAGAAAGGATCATCATAATTAATTTTTTATTTAGAAATTATCCTCCATTAAAAATTTATATGGACCGCTCCTCTGTCTGTCTGCTTTAATTTTACCATCTTAACCTAAGCCAAATCTTACCGATGATTAATTTGCTCCTCCTCAGCCTCTCTCTCTCTCTCTCTCTCTTCGTTGGACCCTTTCCCTCGAGCTAAATCTTACCCAGGCGATGATCAATTTGCTCTTCCTCAGCCTCTCTCTCTTTCTCTCTCCAGTGGTAACTTACCGAGACGATGATCAATTTGATAATTGATCAGTAGCTGGTTCGATGAGTTAATAACTTACCAAAGGGGATGATCAATTCAGTAGCTGGTTTGAGAGAATGATCAGCCACACTGGTATTGAGACGCAATCCAGACTCATACAAGAAGTAAGAGTGAAAAAAACCTTTTTGCAATGGACGAAAGCCTGATAGAGCACTATCCATTGGCATGGCTTTTCCTGAAAGTTAATTTTTGATTGATTTAGTGGCTCTTGGGGGCTTTTCTAACACAAATACCTTCAAAACCTCCACACACACACACACACACACACAAAATATATCAGGATTAAAATATATTATATAATGATAATACTGTCCTTGACTCTGTAATTTGCTACTAAAATAGCCTTCATCATCACAGTGGAGATCCTTTGACAGCCACATTTTATCTCAAAACATTTAGAATATTTATTAGATCCGAAAGGCTTGTACACAGAAAATTATAACTTCATGATACAAGGCGATCATGCTTGCCGTCTCCATCTCTATCCACAAGCGCTCCATCATGTGAGGTTATCTGTTTCCATATGAACACTCTTCTTTGTATCATTTTGCTGGACTTGATGAATCCTCGGATCATGTTCTGTAGCTGCTTCACGGTTTTCTGATATCATCCACTCGATCGATCATATCCAGCGCTTTTACCCTGTCGATGTTAAAGTCAATGACGGGAAGCAACGACGGCCTTCTAGCCCCTGCAAAGAAGTCTTTCCTGGTACAGCTGGCAGGCGAGTGGCTGTTGCTCTTGCTCAGCCGGTTGTGCCTGCCCGACTTCGACTTTGTTGTGTCAAACTCCTGGCTCTTGCTAATCCCTGGGATCAGTTTCCTGAAGTTCACGTACTGCAGCATTTCTTCGTCTTCTTGAGAGAGCACGGATGATGGGGGGCTCGGTTTCGCAGACAGTGATGTTATGGTTAAACCCTCTTGTGAGGGAGAACAAACTGGGGATTTGATGGGAGATTTGATCCCTCCACCACTGGACTTCAAGCGGCTGATGAGATGGTGAAGCCATAGCAATAAGTTAAGGATGTATGCTTCAGTCTTCTCCTTGTCTGCATGGTAGAGTGTCTCTACCCGAATCAAGTCCACCGAACCACCTGGCTTTCGATTCACCTCGGACCTGAATGTAAGGTATGCAATTAGCTAGGTTACCAATCTCGACGAAGCCAGAGATCTTGTGCAAAATAAAGTACTAATCAGCTAAACAGAACCAGGCATTAAAATAATCACATTTTGGTTTCTTACCCTATGTTTGCCCACTCTCCAACCCAACCAAAACCATGGTGAGCCCTAAACAAGTTGCAACAGTTAACAGAAGTATTAACATATATCATGGGTTAAATTTACATGTTCAAAGGATGAACTGGATGTGTAGCTAAATTACTTGGTTGTGTTATTGGCTATCGGGACAAGCCACCGCAATGATTTTTCCATCTCTGCTTTGATTTGAGGAACAGTAAGCTGCAAAATTTTACACACATTTATATTAGCATATAACCAAATCATATTTAAGACAACTTATTATCGATCTAGTGATGTATTTTTTAGCAAGGTTGAGTGACAGATTTTTGCAATTGCATACCTCTTCCTTGTTCTGAAATGATTGCAACCTACAACGAAATGCATTTTTCATCGTCGGGGGCAATCCTTGGTACAACGAGTCTCTTGTATTTGAAGGTACAGAGCTTGACCGAGAGACCTGATTAAAGCTAACGGTTAGCATAAACCATAGTTTAAAGAATACATCTAAACGTTTATTACATTCATACACAATCATTTCGTCAAGGTAATTTCCCACTATGAACAGGAGCAATTGGTTATAGTTAATCATAATTTTTACTGCCCCAGCACCAGCCATAATGATTGTGATGCAGATCTCAACTACCACATATGGTGCTTTGTCAGTCAAATCATATGTGAGCTGGTGGTGGCAGAGTATACACAAACTTAACACAGGTCAACCATCGAATTAACATATTAGGTTTTCTTTTCCCTTTTTGAATGATATCTTACAGAAATTATATCAAATATATCTAAGAGCTCAGATTGTTCCCTAAGTGAGAGTCATGACTCAAGTTTGTTCATTGTATTTAATATGAAATTTGAAACAATTCTACTTTTATAAAAGAAATGCTGATCATGATGCATGGCAGATAGTTTTCCAAAATCCAAATTATAAGTTTAAGTGAGTACAAAATAGCATTTTATACATTGTGGAAACTTAGACAGCGAATTCTGATGAACTAAGCCACAATTCTTTTAGACCAAATCATCCAGATCAGGCCAAACTTAACTTAAAAATGGGTGTGGGTTAGATCTGATTTATAATTGGCTTTGGGAATCTGCAGCTGCTTCACTTCCTGAATTAAAGGCTGTCAGATTCCCACATCTGAATTTTGGGGGCCATGAAAAAGGAGAGGAATGCCAGAGGAGAGAGCCAAAAGACTGCTGCATCCTGACAAGTTCTTTCTTTTGCAGAAAATTTTCTTTTTGGGTGCTTCTCAGTGTGCTGGCACACCAATGCATTAATAATGTCGATATGGCACGACAAATTAAGTTCAAGAGATGCTAGCCTACATGGGTTAGGTTAATTCTATACAGAACAAATAACAACGTTTTCTTCTCAGAAAAGCTCAAAGATGATAATGATTTTGACGTATCTAAGAATGTCAAGAAGCACATGTGTAAGAGCAAATGATACCATAACTGTAAACAATTCTTTTTTTTTTTTTTTTACATGGGAAGACAGAAGAAAGAAATGACTCACAAGGGTGTCTATCTGAGTAATGATATTTGCATAATGTAGCGCAAGGCCAGCAGGTCCCAATCTTCTTTGACTCTTCATAGTCAACTCTGATGGTTTATCAGTATCTACAGTTTTATAAATTCAAATTTCACTTAGCAAAAACAAATACTAGAATGAGTAAACAGCAAACAACCTCGCATAAACTAAAAGATCCAGTGTAGGAATCCTTGTATATTTTTGCACCAACTACAAATGATCTCTTTATCTAGAGTACTTGTGCTAACAATGAAAAATAATTGTGCAACGGAATCAATTTCAACAAATTTGTATACTAAAATGATAGTTTACAAAAGATTTAATAAAGGGTTCTCAAATAAACATACAGATACAAATACAATTATTAAAGCCTCTATGGCGCATTATTAACAGATACCAAGTTAATTGCTAAATCAATAAAAAGTAAATTAAAGATACATTATTCCTTCATGGAAATGGGACATGAGAAACATGTGTTGGTAAACAAATAGTTGTAGATTAGAATAGCCAGGTAAAGCCACAAATATGTCAAGGTACTAGGACATGAGACACATAATGATTGGTGTATTGAAATACAAAGGTTCAATCTAGATGAGGCTTACACTAATAAATCTAAAGCTCAACCTAAATGTACATCATAATGGACATCGACAACAAAGTTCAGTTCAGCACATAAGGTCTCGGCCACTCAAACCCACAAGAAGGTTAGATATACAACCTTACCAGAGCCATACAGAGGCAGCAATTGTGATTAAGGAAAATTAAAGGTCAAATGGCAATCTGTTTTGGGAAAGCATGCTTGGAGTTCCATTTGAAGAACCTTCAGAAGGGTGCAAGCAACTTGTCAAGATTCATAAATGTTGAATCTCGGATTTTGATGATGAAAGCAATAGATAAAGTTATAATCTAATCAGCGTTTGAGTAACGCAGGACTATCTTCAATCATGTAAAGACAAATTGATTGAAGCAAGAAGAATCAAAAGTTGGGCCGAAGTAAAACATGTCAAAGATTGGACGTCGGGCCAGAAGGATCGGATATTGCGCTAAGAAGATCGGATGTTGCAGGAGGTCAACATGTCAATTGGGCAATACGTCGAAGGAGAGGACGATGCGCTGAAGGATCGAACGAAGTCCGAATGAACCAATAACATGTCGGACAAATGATTCATGCTTTGTAATCATTTGTCTAGATCGAAGTAGTTTAGGAGGTTAATTGAGTTAGTTTTTGGTGTAATCATGCTAACTCAATTAGGGGTCAATTGGGCCTAAATTGGGATTGCTTTGGGCTCATTAGGAGGCTCATTCAGTGACCCAAAAGTTGGCTCAAGCAATGGCACTGCCAAACTGGTGGTGGAACTGCCTATAAGCTAGAAAAGTCAAAAGCCCAGTCTCCGAGGTTGTCAGACAATGGTACCACCCAATATCAATGTGTCAAGCGGTGGTACCGCTAGACTAGGCGATGAAACCGCCCAGTGTAAGACTGGTAGGCGGTGGTACTACCCAGTACTGGCGATGGTACCGCCAATACCTTGAAAACCCAGGATAAGACCGTTTTGGCTCCAAATTTGAATCCATTTGGGGCTTATAAATACCCCGCTCATCCTTACTCGGTATATAGAAGAAATTTAGTAGTAAGGGGGAAAATATACTTGAGAAAAAATGTATAAACTCTCTTGAAGCATAGAGTCTTTTCCTCCTAGGTTTAGAAAGTCTTCTAAAGGGAGGAGTGAGGTCTAGTGTAAAAGAGAGATGAAAAGGTTCTCTCCTAAGCCTGTTATAAGGAGAAAGAGTTGTAAGAGGATAGTTGATCTTCGCCCGTTGAAAGAAGATCGGTAGTAAAAGCCGATGGCCTTGAGTGAAGAGGAATCGGGACCGAACCACTATAAACTTGGTTTACATTTTCTTCATGCTTTTCATTACCATTACTTATTGATTTACACTTAGAACCAAAGAAGACCACTTAGGAGAAAACTCAAGTGATGATGATGATAATGATGATGACTTTGAACTTCTCACAAGAAAATTTAAAAATTTTATAAAACAAGAATCTAAGAATAAAAACGAACTTAAAAAAGACAAAATAACTTGCTATGAATGCAATCGACCGGGGCACTTCAAAAGCGAATGTCCACAACCGAAGAAGAATATGCTTTCACATTAAAAGAAGAAGAAAGTACTCAAGACGACTTGGGATGAATCGAGTGCATCCGAAGACGAGGAGAAAACCAATGAAGGCGAGGAGGTGAACTATGCCTTGGTGGCTCTCGACAACGAGGTAAGTGACTCAACCGAAACCCCTTTACATTACTATGAAATTACTTGATGCATTTCATGAGTTGTTTTTAAATTAGTTAGTAAGAAATATAAAATACAAAACAAAAGAAAGGATCATGCTTCTCTTTTTAGTGATTTTAAAAAATTTTAAAAATGAGCATGACAATTGTAGTTAACTCCTTGTACTAAGTATGAAAGTTAGATTCACTTAAGAAGAAAAATGTATTACTATAACAAATAATAACAAAAACATTGGAATTAAAATGATTATTAACAAATCAAATTTTTGATTAAAGATGTTTTAATGTGTTATACTATTGATCTTGATGATTGTAATGAAACTTATTTTTCGTTTTTAAATAATGATGCAATGCTAGGGCATGCTTGTAAGAAATCAATCACATAAATTGAAAAAAAAAAAAAAGGGAATGCATTTTTGTTGAAAATTTCTTTAAAACTTTTTTATTTTTCTTTTCAGCTAGAGATCTTTAGTGAGTGATGAATCTATGTATGTTATTTTGAATCTTTTGAACTATGAAAGTGATTTTGATGATTTGATGATTTGAATTTGAATGAGTTTTATCCAAATCATGATTTCTCTTTTGATTTCTCGGAATTATAATTTAAGATTTATTCTATATGAATCAAGATCTTTTATTTCCTATACTTTTTCTTGCTAAAGAGAATATTTACGAATCATGATTTTTCTTTTGATTTCTCGAAATTCATGACTTAAGATTTCCTTTGAAGATTGCCTATTATTTGATCTTCTAATATTTCTTTTTGCTATTTACAAAAGAAGAGATTTGCCAAAATAAATCATGACTTGATCCTTCATGATCTTTGATATTAATATCTTTCATGTCATGATTTTCATATATACAATTCTTTTGTATTTATGGTTGTATACCTTATGTCATGTTTAAAAATTGATGTAAAGGAAAATATTTACAATATTGTATTATTTCTTTCCTTTTGACAATGACAAAGGGAGATAAAGTCTTGCTAGCTTGCACATTGCAAAAGAAGCAAAATTGTTAGCTTGCACATTGCAAAAGGAAACAAAAATTACTAGGTTGCACATTTCAAAGAAACAGAAAATTGCTATCTTGCACATCTCAAAAGAGAAGCAAAAATTGCTAGATTGAACATCTCAAGAATTGTTAGCTTACATGTTTCAAAAACTTGCTAGTTGTACTAAGTTGTACTTCTCCTTTCGTTGATGACAAAGGAGGAGAAGTTATGATGATGGTTTAAAATTTGAATCATGCATGGTATGATGTACTTTTATATTTTTGAAATTATATATGATGATTTGGAATTATGCATGTAATACTTCAACTTATGATGTAAGTAATGATTATGTTAATATGATGTATTGCATATGATTCATGATTGAAATTATGGCATATAGATAGGAGTTTAGTGAAACTCCATCATAAAAAAGGGGGAGATTATTGAATCTCAAATTTTGATGATGAAATCAATTGATGAAGTTATGATCTAATCAGCGTTTGAGTAACGCAAAACTATCTTCGATCATGCAAAGGCAAATTGATTGTAGCAGGAAGAATCAGAAGTTGGGCCGGAGTAAAACATGTCAGAAGATTAGACGTCGGGCCGAAGGACTGGTCGACGTGTCGACAGAAGGATTTCGTGTCATGAGTTCAGGCATTGGGCCAGAAGGATCGGACATTGTGCCAAGAAGATCGGATGTTACGGGAGGTCAATATACCGATTAAGCAATACGCCGAAGGAGAGACGATGCGCTGAAGGGTCGAACGAAGGCCGAATGAACCAATGACATACCGAACAAAGGATTCATGCTTTGTAATCATTTGTCTAGATTGAAGTAGTTTAGGAGGTTAATTGAGTTAGTTTTTGGCGTAATCATGCTAACTCAATTAGGAGCCAATTGGACCTAAATTGAAATTGATTTGGGCTCATTGGGAGGCCCATTTAGTGACCCAAAAGTTGGGTCAAGCGGTGGCACCGCCAAACTGGTGGTGGAACCGCCTATGAGCTAGAAAAGTCAAAAGCCCAGTCTCTGAGGCTATCAAGTGGTGGTAACGCCAGATTAGGCGATGGTACCGCCCAGTGTCAATGTGTTAAGCAATGGTACCGCCCAATGTCAAATTGGTAGGCGATGATACCGCCCAGTACTAGCGATGGTACCACCAGTACCCTGAAAACCCAGGATGAGACCGTTTTGGCTCCAAATTTAAATCCATTTGGGGCCTATAAATACCCCACTCATCCCTGCTCGGTATATAGAAGAAACTCTCAGTATATAGAAGAAACTGAGTAGTAAGGGGGGAAATATACTCGAGAAAAAAGGTGTAAACTCTCTTTAAAGTATAGAGTCTCTTCCTCCTAGGTTTAGAAAGTCTTCTAAAGGGAGGAGTAAGGTCTAGTATAAAAGAGAGATGTAAAGGTTCTCTCCTGAGCCTATTAAAAGGAGAAAGAGTTGTAAGAGGGTAGTTGATCTTCATCCGTTGAAAGAAGATTGATAGTGAAAGCCGGTGGCCTCGAGTGAAGAGGAATCGGGAGTGGACGTAGGTCACGATGACCGAACCACTATAAACTCGGTTTGCATTTCCTTCATGCTTTTCATTACTATTACTTATTGATTTACTTGCTTATTACTCTCACTTGATCTCTTAGTTTAAACGCTTTCCGATACAAGCATTATCGAACAAAATTTTTGAATCATCCGAAGTTTTACGAAAGCACTAATTCACCCCCCCTCTCTTAGTGCTGAAACGGTCCTAATAATAAAATGTCAGGACTGTAATCCGAGGACCGATTCAAACACTAGGACTTTTACAATCATATCACAATTTGATTTGCCCTAACTATTAGTTCTAGAGCAATCAAATTCTTCCATTAAATACGGTGAATGTAATTCTGACCTAGATGAAATCTACCATAAAATTTATTGCATTGGCACAAAAAGGTAGCAGGAAATCCCTGTTGAATTCTTCCTCCCTGTTCCTCTTTCCATCACTCACTGCTTTTCTTCCTTTGCAGCTCTGTGTCTTCTTCCCTTTTATTGGTAATGAGATGAAGAGAGTAGTTATTTGCCTCTCCCCCTCTCCTTCCTTCCATCTTTCTAATTATATATCTTGAACAAGAATGGAAAGGATCACCACTATGGCTCTTGCAACTCTCTCTTGTTATAGTCCTGCTACCTCTCCATACTTTCGACAAAAGTTGTATCAATTGACAGCTAGGTCCCTGACGACTAGAGATGAAAAACATTGTCATTTTACCACACGGATGATTAAATCCAATCTAGAAATACTAAACTGACTATAAATACAAGTTATATTTTCCATGAAAAAGGATTTGATTGCTACAACACTAGTGATTTGTAGCCTAGTTTGACCAACTCAACATCCAAAAGTTGAAGGAATATCCAAGCATCAAAATGCCAGCCACTATCTATTGCACCAGCCACATGTTATCAATCAAGTCAATTTTAGTATGTGAAATGTGTACCTCCACATGTTTATCACTAAATTCTCTGTGCAAGTCCTTAAGGGACCATAAGAGGTTTCGGGGAGGCTAGGCCTTTGCAGAGGGACACACAAGGGTGCTGCACAACCTAGGTAAAACTAGCTAAGTTCATAACAGATGATATCAGAGCGGGATAAGCATACTTAGGAACACTTGGCATGCAAACATGAGCGACCTAACAGGACTATGTTGAGGGCAGACAACACGCACAACAGTTTGAGAGAAACGAGTGTAGAAACATAGGGAAATGAGTAGATCAAAGGAGCGAGCATCCAAAATTAACATTTAGAGGAATGACAACCCTTCGCGCGAGAGGCACTACGAGGACAAGCGAACCAGGAAGAATGCGTAGCGCACAAAGGTTGGGATAGCTGAGTTCAAGCTATGGCTCGACGTTGATAGCCAAACTTGATAGTGCTCGAGGCAAGCAGGGGCGCTTGGCAAAAGACGAGACCATGCAAGGAGGGATGGGTTGCTCAACGACTGAAAAAGTTGTGCAAAGCTCACAAAGGTGAGGGAAAATGCTAACTCAAAGAATTCGGTGCCCACACAAGAGCTTGTATGCAAACGATGGACTATTCGTGGCCATCCTAAGATAACCAAACCTAAGAGACATAGAGCATGAAAACTTTCTTTTCGACATGGGAATGATACGTCTATAGGAGCCTGAAACATGCAATAGGTTCAGCATGTTGCTACGCCTTAAAAGGGGGCAATGGGGGTTGTATTCGCAGAGTCACAATCTAGCAAGTGAGTTTACGGTGGCGGAACAATGCATAATTTGTTTGGCAAGGCAAAGTAGTCTAAGGGATGATGGTTTCCAAAACTTCTAAAGGGAAGGATGCAAATAAGAAAGTTGTTTTAACGAGACACATATCCAGGAAAGATAAGTCTTTGTTCTCCAGAGGGAGAATCATGTGCAATGGACTACACATGTTGAGGGGGTACCTCAAGACAATAGCTCCATAAAGTTCGATGACCGAGCGAATGACAAGGAGTCATCACATGATCTCGCTGACACGGGAGTCTCTAATTTACTACAATCTGATCATATGAACCTTGATTATGATATGATATTTTTTTCAGCCAACAATGATGTCTCATAATCTTCAACTCAGCCCACTGAATATGACAGCTCATCAGCATATTCCCTGCACAAAGTTAAAGCTGTTTCAAGGTGCTTTTCTTCATGATCAAAGAATGCATTTAAGGAGTTTGTTAGCAGTTGTGAACATTTCTTCATGACTAAGGAATGCATTAAAAGAGTTGGTTAGTAGCTGTGAACACTTAATTTCGAAATTCCCTATGCATGAAGAGTTGTTTCATGCACTAGTACTTATGTTGGTGTTTAGGGCTTAGAAAGGATTTTAAAAACTGATGATATTTTGGCAGAAACTCTCATGGAGTGCTCCCATAAACTCTGTATCTCTTGGATGCGTCCTTGAGTGGTGAGTTTTTTATTTTCTAGTTACGTATCCTTGTTTAATTTCCGTTGGGTGGTGAACTTTCTGTATCCCATTGTGATTTTAAACTTGGTGGTGAGCTACTTTTCGTTTTTATCAAAGTTGCTTCGTTAGTTCGCTCCTTTCTATTCGACAAACTATACTATCGGTTTTCTTTTGAATTCTATTCTACTACACCCATTCTGCATCACACCGGTATCACTCGCACAAGGTAATGTATTGGTGGAAGCATTACGAGATCAAGTGGGAGAGCGACCGTAGGCAACATAAACAAAGGCACGCTTAAAGTCGATGTGAAGATCAAACTCCACAAAGGGCTGACCTGTGGAATGGTGAGCGCAGGGCTACCATCAACTCAATGCAAACCAAGAAGCGAAGCAACTTGGGTGGAACTTGGTGAAGTGCCCAAGCCACATGAAGGGAGTCAGCATAGAAGACGAAACATGGAGCGGAGACACGAAGCTTTCCTTGGACAAAAGGTCAAGGATATGAACTCTTGCAAAGGCAAGAGCAAGATTATGTAGTTCCATGAGTCCCTCATTCTAATGGAGCGAACTCATCTTACATGATGACGAAGTCGAAGGGAGCTTCAAGGCACATTCACCTTATCTCGACGAAGCAATTGACGAAGGGACTAAGGCGACTCAATTTGCGAAGGCAAAGTAGGGGTTAGAAGGCCTTGACACGAGGAAAAAGGATACAAAGGTGGGTACTCTTGAAGAATATGTCACAGTACTATCATTTGAGTTGCCGTAAAGAATGTTATACGTAGTAGAGATTATGCTAGGGATAAGGGTCCATGATCCAAAAAATAGCGAACTAATTTCAGCAAAGTCAGTGAACTTCGAGAGCGGCTGAGCGACGGACCGTCATAGAGCTGCGCTTCGTCTGTGTGTGACACGAGAGCGGGTGGACAAAGGTCGATTATCAAAAGAGCGAACACAATCAAAAGTAATGGAGGCCCTACAATATGCTAGTAGAGGCTACACATGGAGAGATCACAGTCTAAGTTCATCCACAAAAATCAGAATGCAATAGAGATGTCACCAGGAGACGACATGGTGTAGCAGATCGTGGTGGAACAATTCGAGACAACACAACACATACGAGAAAAGCCTCGTGAGAGACTTGATCATATGGAGGTTTGATCAAGAGCTATTGGGAGCTTCACTTCGGTGAGCCACAAAGACAGGTCTTCCATATGTGCACCGAATTTTGCATCGGATGAAAGTCTTCATCATCAGTATATTAGGGCTATGTACCACCAAAGGGAATCCAAGTGCAAGTACCAGTGTGTCCCAAGGGGAACTTGATCATATAGAGGTATAATTAGAGCGGTTAGATAATTGGACTACTCCAGAGCTCATATTTGCTTGAGGGAGCCCGACAAGTCGAATGACAAGGCAAAGTGAGCGAGCGTTACTACCAATGATACAAAGGATAATAGAATCGACACAAACCCTACAACATGATGATGGAGGTCATGTATGGGAGTTATAATCCGTCTTACTATCAATCAAAGGGTAGTTACTCAAAGAACACAAAGGTGTTAAAAAAGATGGTTGAAAAGGGTGAGGAAGCGACAACAAGTCCAGACGGACTTAGCTACCCAAAACCAAGCGTTGATTAGGATGGAGGTGAACTCAGAAGAGTGTCACGGTGCCGTTGAAGTGGATCTACTGATTGCGAAAAAAGGGATGTAGATGTGAGACAACAGATAGTAGGGCCATGGGCATGGCAATGCCATGGTACCACAGAGGCAAGACTCATTGATTCCTTCCTCTCTTTGAGGGAGAGCGCATAGTCGTGAAAGGGGGCCGAGGAGGTAGAGAATGCAAATGCAAACTCCAAGTACCGGTGTCGATGGGCTTCTCAACAAGATAGCTGAAAGTGAGGGACTTCGGGCTGATGCATGAGTGCTCGACCAAGGAACATAGTAGACAATACAAGGTGTTGTACCTTTTCTACTCAGAGGAGTAGGCAGTATAAATGATAGAGAAGAAGGTACAACCCTAGAGGCGACCAAAACTATCGAAGATTTGCTCCAACTCGGGGAGAAGTTTTTCTTTTTTAGGGCAAAACTTCTTACATTCCAAAAGTTCAATGGTAATGAAGCGAATTACAATAGCTAACTAACTCAACGCAAAGAATACAAACACTTCGGGTTCTTCAAAAGTGTCAACAGAGCAAGCGAAAGCTAGTAACTAGCTTAATGCATGAAGTACAACCCTCGACGAGACGGGCGAAGCTAAGTAGTCATTGTCTTCTCAACTCTTAAGAGAATGAGCAAAACTGAGTACCTTCTCTTATTTACCCAGTAGAGGAGTCTTGCACATGTTCAAAGACCCTTTAAAGAAACTTAGTGATAGACAACAGTTGTCAAATCCTCACCAATAGTGATTGGCTCTATCGAAAGTAGATTGTTTACTTCATTTCATAATTAAATATCAATCAAAAGCGAAAGTAATGCAAACCTATTTGGAATCAACAACTAAGTAGAAGAAAAATTGATGGACAAATTTTGCGAAGGAAAGACCTCAAAAAACTTTAGTCTACGAGACGATGCTTGTTAAAGCTCTAACAGGCATCCACCCAGTTCAAGAGACGCGAGACATTTGAGAGATTGGCGCATAACAAGAAATGTCTTCTCCTTCATCTAAAGGATCCGTAGGAACTAGAAAAAATCAGCACAACTCGACCGACCCCACACCAGAGTCAGAGTCATTGGCAAGTTAAAGCAACGTTGGCGAATCAAAGTTTGATTACTCAATAATAGCGATGACGAGCAACTAAGAGCCAAGAGGCACGTTGCAACTAGAGAAGAAGATTGAAGATTCAACAAAGGCAAGGAGATATAGCGTCTGCAAAGGCTTCGACAAGGACATCGAAGGAATAAGTGGGGGAGAATATCACAAACAAATCTGTACAAAGGGTGTTCGATGTAATGTTTGTGTGTTTCAGTTTTGTTCATGTTTTGCACAACATGTAAAGAGCTTGCAATAGGCTTGGCAACCCTATTTGAGTTGGCTTTTATGATTGTCTTAGTCCTGTAAATGTAGGTTGTGTACAGTCATCGTATAGAGGCAAAACTACCCAAAAACATAACATCTAGGCAGCCATTTTGGAGGCTTTCTAGCTCCATAGAGTGGTGCTAAGTATCAACCAACACAGCACCTTAGAGCTACCCATGTGACACATGTCTAGATGAGCCTTTGGGGGTAGTGTTTAGGGCTAGTTCGCTGCCTTGTTCCACAACAGTGCCATGTGAGCACTTGTGGGGACTTTTGGTTACAGTAGACAACCTTGGATCCTTTGTCGCGCGGTCGTTCAGAGCTTATGAAATCTATGTTTGTAATTTGCATTGTCTATCAAGTGTTTGTTGAAATGCCTGCTCGTGAGATCCCGAGTTAAACGCTTCCTCTAGCCTGTCTTCTCTTTTACAGGGCCTTAAAAGGACCATAAGAGGTGTTGGGGAAGTTGACCATTTGTAGACGGACACACAGGGGTGCTCCACGACTTACGTAAAACCAACTAACTTCGTGATAGAACAACCCTCTTTTGTTGCTTTTTGTCGGTTATGACATGTTTTATCTTTGTGTTCTCAGTGTACTTTCTATAGAATGTGTTGGCAAGGTATCCTGGTACACATACCTTGGGTTTTTAATATCGTTCCGTACCACTTGGTACGAGTGGTACATATTGGTCTGCCAGCTGACCGGCACGCGGATCACCCGCTACCGGGCGGTATTAACCTAGCTAAGGTGAGGCGAGGCGAGGAAGAAGAGGGAGAAGCATCGAAGAAGAGAGAAGAATTGAGAAAGAGGGAGAAGCGTCGAGAAAGAGTACTGTGGAGTCACTGATGCGCCGTCACCGGCGTCTCAATAAACCCGAGCTCGTCGAACCTCGGCGCAAACTTGTTTTCCACGCCCTTTCTCGATTCCAGTCTGACATCGAGGAAGCAGGAGAGCTTGGACAACAAGGCCGATGCCCCTGAATAAGTCTCTGATCTGCTGCTCAGTGGCTGAGTAGGGCATCCCGCTCACCACCACCTTGTTGGGATCATACGACTTGCCGCCTCCTCCTCCTCCACCTGTTCCTCGGCATCTCGCTGCGACAAGTTTTCTTCTCGTCCTTGTTCAGCGTCCTCCACGAGTGCGACCATTGGTTGCCCCCACTTATCCTTCGTCTTCTTCTTCTTGTTTCTTTGCTCCTTCGTTGTGGTGCCCGTTGCCATCATTCCCTCAACGCCGCAGCTCTTCACTCCCTCTTCTGCAAATAGGGTTTGGCCCAATATATAAAGGCCGACGAGAAGCACACAAATGTGCCCTTAATGGTCATTTTATATTGCTGCAATTTTTATATATTTTTATATATTTAATACCACTTGGTACTAAAATTAATTTTTATATTTTTTTTAGTGTACCGCTCTGTCACGGACTTAGCTGGTTTTGCCTAAGTTGTGCGGCACCCTTGCGTGTCCGTCCGCAAAGGTCAGCCTCCTCGAAGCCTCCCATTGTCCCTTAGGACCAACAAAAGAGAGAACGAGTTAGAGAGAACGCCTCAATCGAGATCCACAAGCAAACATCTCCGAAAAACACTTCATAGGCAATGCAAATTACAAACAGACTTTACAAGCTCTGAACAGTTGCACAACAAAGGGTAAAATGGTCCATTACAGATCAAAAATCTCTCGCACATGTCCACATGACACAACCTTTATTTACAAGCCAAAAGAGGCCACCAACCCAACTAAAATGGGACTATTAAGCCTTCAGCCGCCCCTCTACATGCTGTACAAGGCATGAACATGCCAAAAGACACGGACATACATAAGCATTACATCAAACATCTTGTTTAGAAGTTTGTCTGTGACATTCTCCCCCACTTATTCCTTCGACGTCCTCGTTGAAGCCTTTGTCGACACTGCAACTCCTCGCCTTTGCTGAGTCTTCAATCTTCTGCTCCAGCTACAATGCGCCTCTTGGCTCCTAGCTGCTCTCCGCTGCTGTTTTTTAGTAGTCGAACCTTTGATCCGCCATGCTGCTTCAACTCACCAATGACTCTGACTCTGGTGTAGGGTTGGCTGAGTTGTGTTGATCCTTGTTGATTCCTGCGGATCCCCCAGATGAAGGAAAAGACCATCCTTACTGTGCCAGTCTCTCAAATTCCTCATGCTGCTTGAACTGGGTGGATGCTTGTTGGAGCTTTAACGAGCATCGTCTCGCAAACTTCTGAAGTTTTGGGTCCTTCCTCCACAAAATTTGCTCATTGACTCTTCTTTCACTTAGTTGTCACATCCAAGTAGGTTCGCATCACTTCCGCTTTCGATTGGCATTTCGTTGGGAAATGAAGCGGACAATCTACTCTCAGTAGCACTGATCACCGTTAGTGAGGATTTGACAACTATTGTCTTCCATTATCTTCGAAGGGTCTTTGAACTTGTGCAGAGCTCCTCTGCTAGATACATAAGAGAATTGGGGTACTCGGTTTCGCCCATTCTCTTAAGGGTTGAGAAGGCAAAGGTTACTTGACTTCGCCCGCCTCCTCGAGGTTGTACTCCATGCATCGAGCTGGTTACTAGCCTTCGCCTGCTCTTTGCTCACACTTCTGAAGCACTTGAAGTGTTTGCACTCCTTGCGTTGAGTTAGTTACTGTGATTCACCTTCTCAATGCCATCGAACTTCTGGAATGCAGGAAGTTTTCACCCCAACTTGGAGTAATTCTCTCATAGGTTTGGTCGCCTCTGGGATTGTACCGTCTTCTCCATCAACCCTGCCGCCTACTCCACTGAGTAGCAAAGGTACAGCACCGCGTATTGCCTGCTTCGTTCCTTGGTTATGCACTCTTGCATGACCCGAAGTCCTTCACTTTTGGCTATCTTGATGAGAAGCTCATTGACACCGGTCTTACGAAGTTCCTCGGCCTCTGCCCTTCAGCCTTGTCTCGGTACTTGGAGATTGCCTCTGCATGCTCCACCTCCTCGGCCCCTTTCACGACCAAGCGCTCTCCCTCCATGAGAGCAAGGGATCAATGACTTTCACGGAAGTCCCGCCTCTGCGGTACCATGGCGCTGCCATGCCCATGGCCCTACTATCCGTCGCCTCGCATCTGCATCCCTTTTCTTCACGATCAGTGGATATGTCTCCGTGGCACTCCTCTGAGTCCACTTACATTCTGACTGATGCTTGATTTTGGGTAGCTAAGTCCCTCTGGACTCGTCGTCGCTTCCTCGCCCCTTTCGACCCCCTGCTTCAACACCTCTGTGTTCTCCAAGCAGTCTGTTTGGTCGATGGAAAGACAGACTACAACTCCAATGCATGGCCTCTGCCATCACGTTGTAGGATTTGCACCGATTTTGTTCTCCTTAGCTTCCTTGGTAGCAACGTTCGCTTACTCGACCTTGTCCTCTGACTTGTCGGGCTCCCTTAAGCGAATATGAGCTCTGGAGCAGTCCAACTCTCCAGCTGCTTCGATCATACCTGTGTATAATCAAGTCCCTCCCATGGAACTTACTGGTACTTGCATTCGAACTTTTCCCTTGGTGGAACACAGCCCCCATATGCTGATGACCAAGATTTTAATCCGATGCAAAATTCGATGCACGCACGGAAGACCCGCCTCTGCGGTACCATGGCCTTCACTCCTTGAATCCATAGCCCTTCTTGCCGTCGTGTTGTTCACCGAAATGGAGCTCTCAGTAGCTCCCGATCATACCTCCATATGATCTAATCCCTCACGGGACTAGGTCGTGTGTATCGCATTGCCACGAACTGTTCCACCACGATCCGCTGCACCATGTCGCCTCCTGGTGACATCTCCATTGCATTATGATCCTTGTGGAATAAACTCGAATTGTGAACCCTCCATGTGTGGCCTCTGCCAATACATCGCAGGGTCTCTTCCACCTTCGATTTTGTTCGCTCCTTTGGCAATCGACCTTCATCCACCCACTCTTGGATCACACCTAGATGAAGCACCGCTCTAGGATAGTCCGTCGACTAGTAGCTCCCGAAGTCCACCGACTTCACTGTAATTTGTGCACCATTATCTGGATCCTGGGCCTCTGCCCCTACCAGCACAATCTCCGCTGCGCACCGCTTCCTTCATGGCAACTTGAATGGCAACACTATGGCATATTCTTCAAGAGTACCCGCCTCTGTGTCCTCTTGCCCCGTGCTAAGGCCTTCTGAACCCAACTTCGCCTCCGCAAATTGAGTCGTCTTAGTTCCTCCATCAAATGCTCCTCCGAGATAAGGTGCATGTGCCCAGAAGCTCCCTTCGTCTTTGGCACCATGCAAGATGAGTCCACTCCGTTAGAATGAAGGACCCATGGAACAACATGATCCTACTCTTACCTCTGTAAGAGTTCATGTCCTTGACCTCTGTCTACGGAAAGCATAGTGCCTCTGCTCCATGTTCTAACTTCTATGCCGGCTCCCTTCATGCGGCTTGAGTACTTCGCTAAGTTACACCCAAGTTGCTCTGCTCCTCGTTTTTGCATTGAGTCGATGGTGGCCCTCGTGCCACCATTCCACGGGTCAGCCCTCCCTTGAGTCCGATCTCCACATCGACTCCAAGTGTGCCTTCATTTAAGTTGCTTTAGGTCGCTCCCCCACTTGATCTCGCAATGCATCCACCAATGCATTCTCTCGAGCGAGATCATACAACGACTCCTCGCCGCTTGCTCAGTCCATTGAGCTTCGTGGAGTTGTTGTTTGTTGAGGTACTCCTCCTCAACTTGTGAGGTTCGTCTCACATGATTCTCCCTCTAGAGAGCCGGGACTTATCCCTCCTGGATAACTGTCCCATTGGAGCAACATCTCTCTTCGTTTCGGAGACCACCATCCCCTTGGACTACTCCGATCTGCTGAACAAACTGTGCATTGTTCTGCCTCCTGCAAACGCACTTGCTAGATTGCGACTCCACGTCAATACAGCCCCCGATGCACCACTCAAGGCCTAGCAACATGCTGAACTCGTTGCACACTTCAGCCTCCTACGGACGTATCCTTCACATGCCGAAGAGAAAGTTTCAATGCTCCATGGCGCCGAGTTTCGGTCGCCTTGGGATGGCCGCGAACATTCCATTGTCCGCATACAAGCCCATGCATGAGTACCGAATTCTTTGAGTTAGCAATTCCCCTCACCTCTGTGAGCTTTGCACAACTCTTTCGATCGCTGAGCAACTCATTCCACCTTGCATGGTCTCATTCTTTTACCAAGCGCCTCGCTTGCCTTGAGCACCATCAAGTATGGTTGTCAACGTTGAGCCGTAGCTCAAACTCAGCCATCCCAACCTTTGTGCGCTCCGCATTCTTCCAAGCTTGCCTGTTCTCGTGGTGCCTCTTGCGCGAAGGGTTGGCCATTCCTCTGAATGCCAATGTCAGATGCCCGCTCCTCCGAGCGACTCCTTTTCCCTACATCTCCATGCTCGTTTTCCCCCAAACAATCGCGCGTGTGCTGACTGCCCTCAACGCAGCCCCGCTAAGTCCCCCACGTTTGCATGCTAAGTGTTTCTATGAGTGCTTGTCCCGCTCTGATACCATCTGTCACGGACTTATCTGGTTTTGCCTAAGTCGTGCGGCACCCTTGCGTGTCCGTCCGCAAAGGTCAGCCTCCCCGAAGCCTCCCATTGTCCCTTAGGACCAACAAAAGAGAGAACGAGTTAGAGAGAACGCCTCAATCGGGATCCACAAGCAAACATCTCCGAAAAACACTTCATAGGCAATGCAAATTACAAACAGACTTTACAAGCTCTGAACAGTTGCACAACAAAGGGTAAAATGGTCCATTATAGACCGAAAATCTCTCGCACGTGTCCACATAACACAACCTTTATTTACAAGCCAAAAGAGGCCACCAACCCAATTAAAATAGGACTATTAAGCCTTCGGCCGCCCCTCTACATGCTGTACAAGGCATGAACATGCCAAAAGACATGGACATACATAAGCATTACATCAAACATCTTGTTTAGAAGTTTGTCCGTGACAGCTCGGTACACCCTGGCGTACCGCTCGGCATGTCGTACTGTACTATACCGAGCAAAGCTTGGTACACTAGTACAGTACGAAATTTCAATCCTTGCACGTACCAGTGTTTGCACTAAATCTTAGTAAGCCCATTATGACAAAATAGACATAACAAACTGTAACTGAACTAAATATAATAAACCTAACAGACCTGTAGATAACAGATGTAAGATATCGAGTACCGAAGAGAGTGATTAATTCCCAAAAGAAGTTATATACCAACAAATCACATGTTTATTGATATCAAAGCCAATGAAGAAGCAAAAGTAAACTGAGACAAGTTTAGGTTCAAGTACCAGCAGTTCCAAAGGCATCCTGAATCTGCAAGTGTAAGAAGTGGACAATATCTACAAGCTTCTCCAACACCTACAATAGAGAGATAAAAGGCATGCTATAGAAGTGCCATTATGGTCAAACAACATGGTATACCAATATGCAGTTACAATATCCGCTGACCATTATATAAGACAATCTTGAAGCAACAATGTGGACCTACCTCTTCCAAATTCTTGGACCAGAGTGATCTTTTCTTCAAGGACTTTACATGCTTTCTTTGGCTCTTCAAATCTTGCCTTGGGTTTTGGAGATTATCACCTAAAAATCAATAAAATACTTAATTGAAGATGGTATTTATCAAATAAATAATAAATAACCACACCTATGAGAGAAACCATCTTTCAATTCACATAGGTGTATTTCCGGTAAAGATCAGCACAAATACAAGCCAGTGTATATAATAATACTAAAATGAGGAATTCTTATAGAAAACAATGCCACTCACCTACTTCAATTTCACATCAAGTATATTTTGCAGTCTTAATGCGGGCATAAGGGTGTGATAAAATGAATAGTTGTTACTCCTCATATCATTGTTGTTATCAATCCCCAAATGGTTGGGACTTCACAAATTTCACGTTGTTATCTTGCATGAAGTATGATCATAAAAGAATTTTATAATACATAATATTTTTATTTTTTAAAAAATTTAATATTTTATTATTTGAATGTGTTAGTTATTGCAAAATTTATTGCTTTATTATTTGGCTGGTAAAGACTTTAATATTTTATTATTTGGCTGGTAAAGACTTCGAAAATTTATTGCAAAATCTTAGGCTTGAATCCTGCCTTCATTACTTATCCTTTGAAAAAAAATATTTTGTTATTTTGTACTTTAGTTTTTTATTTTTAAATATTTTCTTGTCCAATTCCAATCTCACTGATCCGACCTAGCCAATCATGCTGACATCAATCACATAGTCCTTGCTCCTTAGTCTATCACGATACTAATATCAATGCCAATCATGCAAATTGTTGATAGACCTTTCACTGGTCAGTAGAAAGTATATTAGGGAAACAAGTGGTTTCGAAGCAAAGGTAGAAAATTTTGATGGCAAGTAAATAGTAGAACAAAGTATCAATAAGAATTGAGGACAGACCAGTTAAGGTAGCAGTCACTAAAGTGATGCACAATTTCTAAAGAGGGGATCTAGTGTAGTTAATTTGTAAAGGAAAGTTTCACTTAATGTGTTATTATTTATTACCCATTCAAGGGCATTTGTACTGGACGAACAAGCTTTCAGACTGAGCAATCAATTCAACACAATTAATGAGTTACAATACATATTCATTGCACATATAAAATTATATAGCTAATTTGAGCTGACAAAACAGGTAGATTGACAATTACAGATCCTGCTTTAAAAAAAAATCATTACGTTCATTATTATGAAAGAAACCAAGCATGAAGGAGATCATTCAGTTGGAAAGAGTGTCAAGTAATAAGATTGATTGCGAACTTAGCTCTATTCTACACAAAGAATTCAGATGTATCATTAGACTATGAACTTAGATTGATGAATCTAGATAAGGGCTTACACAATATCTAAACTAATTTGAGAAACAAATAACTCTCGAGTAATATAGCATTTAATAACTCTGATATCACATTCAGGAATTCGAACAAAAGGTATCCAGTAAAGATAGCTAATGTAAATCAGAAGCAATAAAGACAGGTTTTGTTTTACATTTTCAAGGAATAGTCCGACACTCTCGAAATGGTTAATGCTTGTTCAAAACATTAGAAGAACAGGGTAGGGACAGTTATCGGAACAACTTCCGGTTCCTCCAAGCAAAATATCATTCTGATAACAAAAAGATAAATGGGAATATGATAACCTATATTGTAAATCACAGCCACATACAAATAATCTAGAAGAGTAGCTAACCTCTTTGTACTCCATTTGCACTATTATCTTCTTGATGTTTTCTCTTATAATCTTGCTCAAATTTATCCAAGGCATGCAACTCATGGTATAGTTCCTATAGAAACATAAAACAGAAATACAAATTATATTACCAAGAAATTTTTCAAGAATCAAGCGCAAACCCCATATGGGCAATAACCAAATTCACCAGAAAATGAAGCTGCTGAACAAGTTAAGAAACACTTTTTTTTTTCTTTTTTTCTGTACCTTAAGATTTAATTTATGGGTATTTTAAAGTTTAATTATGAATCATTTTTCTATTTTTTAATAATTTTGGAGTTATTTTTAGTAAGATATGCAGAAATTAATGTTGATTATGAGCTGTTAGGTTATTCTGAATATGAGTCCAGTTAAAGTTTTTTTGATTCAGACTTGAGTCTAACTTAAATCAAAACCTTTTAGTATTTACTTAAAAATGTTGAGTAAGACCTAGTTGAATTTTAGTTCAATATTAAGTGCCAAAGAGTCCAAGTTTGGAAGGTAAACATTAATCAGTTGTTCCCTTACTTTCATTTCGTTGGTCTGAAATAAAGATTGAGCGTATCTTTTCAAATGGATTCCTCGACTAGGAAGTAATCAATGGTCAAGTACTTCCTATGAGTGAATAACAGGGAACTACCATACACTTCAAGAGTCTTGATCTGGGAAACAGTAGAACAAAATAACCTCCATCCTGTAGCAGAATTGGTTTCTACTGGAGGGTTGTGACATATTTTAAGCTGTATATATATGGACTCAACTGTTGCTGGTCATATGCAGGGCTAAAGGCAAGCTTCTGACTTGCAGAACAAGTCATTCCACAGCCCATGTTTGATAAGATTGCAATTAGTTATGTGCTTCACAGAAAAGATGCAGATTTCATATCAGCCATGAAATAAGGCGATTTTGATGTGACCTACTGAATGCAGAAAATTCAGATAAATTTTAATTGTAATATCCTGTTTCTCTCTCTATGATCTTTTTGTTAGGAAAAGAGCAGTGATGAAAAACAAGATATTTCAATGAAACCTTCAAGTTTCTACTTAGGCCAGTGACTTTAATTACTATCTTCTTCCTTAATGTTGAGTGGTTCTGTCCCATTCCCAGTCTCTTTCTTCCCTACCACAACTGGTTCTTCACCATAATTCACTCCATTTATTCTATTATTTAAACCTCTCATTGAAAGGGCATCATGAATTGTATTGTTTTGATATAAGATAGCTCACCTATTAAGCAACTCTCGCAAATATTTCAGTAATCAAAATGTTAACATATCAATATTGATTGTCAAAAGGAACTCGAGCATCTAAAATGCATTATTCAATCAGACCACAAGTAAACATAAGTAAAATTAAACAGATTATGTGTGAATCCCATACAATACTAATTCCTCTAAGGCCAGAATAGCACTGCTGTTATGGCGATAAAATGACAATTTCTCTATGTTTGTATTTCCTTTTGAGTGTAAACCATTGAGTTCAATGACTAAACAAAAATGATTAAAAAATTTGATAATAACAAAGATCATTTTGTTGGAAGATCAAAAAGTGTCATATTTCAGTACTATATCAATCTTTGCATGGAATGGTGCATAAGTCAACCGCCGCTATACCGCCATTCACATTGCCAAGAGTGTGTAGCCATGCCTCAGCACCACAAGAGACTCCAAACCAATGACTGAACAAAGACGGTATGCTCCGAAACCCTCTGCATGACAATCTTTATCGAATACAATTGAAATTTATTGAGAAACACAGAACCATCGTTTCAGGTTGCATCTATGGTCTTAGAAATTTGGTGGCAGAAAATCAACTCCAAGAGAAATATCTCTTTAAGAGAACAACACATGACTGATGCCTTCATTTTATAAACAAGGAAAATGTAAAAGCAAATCTGCTCATGATGTTGGCAATCATGTTTCAGTAATTCACTACAGTTCTCGTCAAATACTTCCAGTAAATATGCAAGTCCCCCACAAATAAAATTCATCTCAAGCATGTCCACAGAGATCAAAAGCAACCATAAGCATGTACCATCCGCCAAACATATGCATGGTATTTGACAAAGCTAATTTTCATATCTGAGAACCATAGGCAACTAGCAGATTATGCTAATGGAAAAGAAGTAAGACCATTTTGACAACAATCAACCATTAAAGGTAAGGTAGAGATACTCACAGCTGTATAATGAGCCAATGTCATGAGCTGCTCCATTGCAGTTTCAGCTATTTTTTTCAACTGTTTTTGATGGGTAAGTTCTGATGCTAGTCTAGTGTAAATAAACATAAGATCTATGAATTCTGTCAGAAGCAAAATACATTCGGGTAATCCAATAGAACAAAGGTTGGAATTTTACTTGTCAAAATAGCGTTCCAAGTTGTGCCATTGAGGATCTTTACAACGATTTCCAAAGCGAACAACCTCTTTGGAAAATACTTTCAGCTCTTCCCTGTTGAATTGACATCAAAAGCTGACACACCTTTATTGATAAAAGCAATCTTTTAATTGACCAAGGCTATCATATTTTCTGATAGTTTACTTGTTGAACAGACTAAAACATCATAAATATCAAAATTGTACAATTTTTTTAGCATTTGACTGAATCAATTGAATGAGAAAGTTTGAGATTATGGACCTTTTGTCAGCAGCAGCAACCCTCAGCAACTCATCCATGTCTTTGGATATTAAATATTGTACACCTTCTGATCGAAGTACCACTTGCTTCAAATACTTTATGTTCTCCTTTGAAAGCGATTGCATTAGATTAAAACCTTTAACAACGGTATTGGCAACTTCAAAAGATAATATAGATATTTTGTTTCCCTTTGTTGAAACTCCTGATACAAAACTACTATTCAGGTGCAAATTCGTCATGGTACTACCGAGTGTATCCAATACCTCCACAGCTTTGCCAAACCCAACACTACCTGCCTTGCCCAAAACTGAGCTCACTTCAGAAACCTGCTATACAACAAATTATAATTAATTTGCCTAGTTCACATCTAATAAGTCAACGTTCAATGAATCAGAAGGCAAGCATAACACATGAATGACACACTGTACGAATAGAAAACTATTATAAACAATATATTACAGGAACCAAGAGATCAATTGTGCCAGTAAAAAACATTTTGGTAAGAATGTTGAGAGCAAAATAATAAGAAGAAACAATTTTAAGTACATATGCAACAATAGGCGACAGAAAGCAAGTCTTCTTATGCATATAACTAGAACAAGCAAGAATCTATATCATATTTTGTTCTGTTGTTTCTAGATGAATCTGGAAGACATTAGAAAGGAACGTGTGTTCCGTAACAACAATTTAACTTCATCAAACTCAGCAAAATGTGTATTGCTTAAATGAAGGAAAAAATTTAGTCGTGCCAGCTGAGATGACATGTTTATGGCAACATTATTTCTTACAGAATACACAATGATTTTACCTCCATTAAAAAAATTTGACCAAAGCCAGCACAATTACGAAACTTGTTTAAAAAGAACAGTTAAATTTATAAATTAAAAGCTAAAGGTGAAGAAGCAACTATGAAGCACAACTCAGCAATATGAACAGGAAATTATGATGGTCAAATGTATAGATGAGAAAAAAAAAGAAAAATGCATAAGCTGAGTCCAAACAAGAGATCCCCGATCAGAATTCAGAAAGCAAATTAGTTATGTCACTTCTTTGTTATGATTGATCAAGTTTTCTTCCATTCGAGAGCCTATATAATTTTGTACGATTTTATTCTATAATTGAAAAAAAAAAAACACTTGCATCACAAGTTTGTGTTCTTTGCAACGTTTGTTGTATAGCCCGAGTCGGTATGGTACGGGTGATATGGACCGGTACAACTAGCGACCAAGATGTCGATCACCCGAATCTCCATCGGCACACCCCAACGTACCGTGCGTCAATATATCAATACAAACTGGTATGTACCGACCCGACAAATCTCCAAGACAAATTTGGTACCCGAAATGACAAACCCTGGTTCTAAGAATGGCCCTTTACCAGCAATGGATGAGGCAAGAGCAAATTTCATATTGACTATTGGGCCTCCGTGACTCATTTTGGTTGGTAGCAATATGTTACACTATCATTGTAACAATTCTGCAATTACCAGAACATCTAAAGCATCAAATTCAACAATATATTCATTACATAGAATGTTAGAAAACATTGTCTCAACAGAAATACGATGGATGAAGAACTCAACAACATTCATAACTTGCTTCCACTGATTCATTTCAACTGTGCACCACCACCCACTTACTCAGTTTTATATATAGTCTATTAAATTCAAATAATTCAAAGGAGACATGCCATAGAAAGCCATTTCATCTTCCCAGTGACCATGATCTTCTACACTACTAGTGGAGGCAACCAAACAAATATAACTTGTTCTACTGCCACTCCTTACCATCCAATTGTACAAAAGGAAACTATCACTAGATACACTTGCCTTAGCAATCCCAGACTGCCCGGGGTCGGAGGGCTTTGACATGGTTGACCTGGACTTTTGTGAGAAAGCCCTCGATAACTGTGGCTCCGTGGCCTCTGCAGAAGCGGCATGTAAGTCTTCAGCGGGCACACTCATCCCCTCCGTAACGGAAACGGTCTGTTCTTGCAGCCGCTTCTCCATAGTTTCTCCTGCTATCGAATAAGCCAAAGCCCCTTTCATCTTACTACGGGATTGATTCGGCATCGGTTGATCCCTGAGCCCATTGGAATCGAGAGTACTCTCGCTGGGCGATTTATCTACAGCAGATCGTTTCGAGCAAAGCCCGCCCATTGTGCTGAGCGTCTAACCAATCTCAATCCTTCTTCTCCTTTCGCATGCACAAATTCTTCGCAGACAATCTTTCAAAGAAACGACGCCAGGAGCAAATTCCACAGGGATCGCCACCGCAGCTCCGAGTCGATCTAGTAGCGTAACACCTAAACAAAAGGGGGAAAACATCTGGATTTTAAATCTAAAACCAAGTCCGACGCCATAACGAGTAGAACTCCGAATCCAAAACCCAAAACCGGCAGAAAACGAAAACAAGATTGAGATTCTTCGAGAAACCTACAGTAGCCAAACACGAGAAAACTAGCAAGGGAAAGAAAAAGGCCGGACCTTTGGGGCAGAATAAAATGGCTAAGCGATTGATCGATCGATTGATTGATGGTGCGGTCGATCAAGATCCAGCTTTATGCTTCCCACGGCAGCACGAGGTAGCAAGAAGACTAGAGAGAGGAGACCACACAGTCTACCGCAGCACTGAGAGAGAGAGAGAAATGGTCAAATCCAAACTGGGCCGTCCAAGTCTCCACTCAGCTCCTCTCAAGTCTTCTCCACAGACCCACACAAACTTCTCCTTCTTCTATTTTACAAGTGGGTCGTTGTCTATTGCGCCTTAGTCTTTAAGATTCGCATTTGAGATCACCGTGGAAAGAAGGTACAAAGTTATGACGTGATTATGTTCTATTAATTACATCTCGTTACTTAACCCTGACAACGTATTAATTACATCTCGTTACTTAATTCAGTCCTTTAACAACAACAAAGCTCATAAATGTAATTATTTAGGATATATCATATAATTTTTTTGCTGATAAATAAAAATTCATATGTTTAGTAAACTTAATGATATTTAATTTTTTATTTTATATTTCTATTAATTTTTTTCTCTTTTTTACTCTTTATATATTATTATTAATAATCATTTCATCGCTTTTGACTAATAATGTAATCGGTAAATATTTCAATAAATTATTTATCACTTAATTATTATAAAAAAAAAAGTTAAAAATATTATAGTATAGAATCTAAAGAGAATCAATATACATCTATTTAACAAGAATAAACTTTATCCTTGCATAATTTAAATTCAATGTCACGTGGGTTGTTTATTTTGAATTAGAAATATTTAGTCTCAAAATATAGAATCTAGAGAAGGTCAATATATATGCTATTAAATTATGCTATTTTGGCAGGCTTATCATATTGGAATCTTGATAATTTAGTAGGCTTGTCATGAAATAAAGACTCGTTCTCTTAATTCTTTTGATAGTATATGTAAAATTTATTGAAATTCCAAGGAGTAGTGATGGTTTTTATTAATTTAGCATAACCCTACTAAAAAAGCAATTAGGAGTAAATCTTTGATCTAGATAAAAAAAAATAATGGTCATGAGAGTAAATATTGAGTAACACAACTCAAAATGAGGAAGATTAATGATCTATTCAAAGGTAACTTATTTTAACTTTAGACATGCTTTATTACCGTTTTGTTGAGTTAACATGTCTTAGTAGACAGTAAACTACTGTGTCATTGGTCGGATTTTAAGGAGATATGCTAGTGGTTAAATTAAGATATCAGATGCATGGTTAAGAAATTAAGAAAGTAATATTTTTTTATAAAAAACATTACAGGTAAAAAATATTTACTAGGGAAAATTAATTATCGGAAAAGATTTAATAATCATATGTAATTAATATCTGTGATTCAAGATGGTCATAAAAGCAATCATGTTTGATATGAAGCTATCAAGGAACAACTTGTTCAAAGAAGAATCTTGTTGACTAATTCCACAACCAAGAAATCTTACCACTTGTTTATGCTTTATGGCAATTTATGGACTACAGAGCTTCTTCATCTTCTTTGCTTTGGCTGCATGTGCGTGAGAGAGAAAGACATGGCAATATATATATATATATATATATATATATATATATATATATATATATATATATATATATATATATATATATATATATGATAACAGGAACTAATGAAGCATTGCTGGCAAAAGGTCACCCAGCTCATTCAAGAAAATGAAAGCAAAAGTATCTTAGATGGCATCTGATCAAATCATCAAATTCAAGTGCAGCAAGAATGCTAAGTGAACTCATAAGCTAAGCACCCAGTGATACTGCTTTCAGCATCATAAACCCAAATCCAATTATACAGCATTAAGTTCCCGATGCAAAACCAAAAAGAAAACAAATATCATACTTCAGCCGCTGCAGAATTATCATACAAGCATCAGACCATTTACAAATGAGAAACGTTTCTAACATCTTGTTCATGTGAGGAACATTTGGACGTTCGCCAGCCTTTTGGATGACAAGTTCATTTACAAAATTGGCACACTGTGCTTACCACAAGAATAAATTCTCTTAAAGCCAAAATTAGCTACAGGTGAACCTGGATCAGGGACAAGTAGAATGAAGTACAATGCACTCAAGAATCAGCATCCCCTTAGAAGGCTTGGGTCATCCATAGAGAGCTGGTCAACAAGCAGCTAACCAGAAAGGAAAGACATCGCTTTTTTGAAATCCAGAGATAGGGCAGAATCAGGGAAGTGAGTGCCTTGTGGAATCCACAAAGCACCTTCGCGAGGAAGCATTATCTTTTGGCCTTGGTTCTTTCCATCATTGCCAGTTTCTGCAGACGAAGCTTCTTTCTTTTTCTTCACAAACTCGAAGAATTCTGCAACTTGCCGGGCATACCTTTGAAAAAAGGTAAACATGATCTAAGTAAATCACTATCATTTATGCATTCAATAGCTCTCACTTCCACACATATGGTATAAAAGGCATATCTAAACTGATCCAGTGTGGAATCTCATTTTCTCAGCAGGGCATCCATAGGACAGGAAACCCTATAACAGTTGTCAGCACAGCATAACAGAACTACATAAAGATGAATGCAATATAGCAATTTTAAAGGTCAGATGCCGAACAAAGGCAAGAGTTTCATTCCTTAACTCCATGTAAAGTTGTAATGAACCATCACATGATAGAGATTTAATTTGGATAATACCAGCATACATCAAGCCATAGTAAGCAATCCTTTAAGCTTGCTCCTATCTATCAGTGAATCCTTTCACAAACACAAATTTAACTCCAGATGAACAGCAAACCTTTATCACAACCAAAGGCAGTTAGATACATTTTCATTTTGTGGTCCTTCAACACATCATTCCATCCAATATCCAATCTGTGTCCCTCATTCATAACAGTAAAACAGATGGAAGGCCTCAGTGCAGATGTAATGCTATATTGCAACATGAGGGTCATGGGTTTGAGAAAACAGGCACAGTTTCTCTGAATGCTGGAGTATGACTAAACACAGTACTGGCATGCCAAGAAAATTTACCACCTATCCACATCCATAGAGGGTACTCAATATTCTGTCAGTTGACTGGAACAATATTGATAATTTTTCAATTTCTTGTAAGATCAACTAGATTGCACACACCGCTCTAAAATGACCCAACAAGCAAACATGTTACTATTTCCAACACTACAAGCATTTGTTCTTCTTAAAAACTAGTAGCTAACAGTGTCACTTTAGTTATTAAACATTCATGATTATAATGAGTGTCAAAGAATCATCATTAACCAGTTTTGAACTTCTGCATCAGGGCACATGAACTTGTGCATCGTCAAGGTTCAGAATAACACATAAGCCCCATGGTTTTGAAACTAACCAGTTTACAAAGGAGTTAAGCTCACATTTCGACAGCTAATATTGCTTAAAAATATTTATTTTGGCATGTTGGTATCTTTCTGAAAGATTTTTAGTACTAAATGTTCAAAAGATTAGAGGAATCATATTTAAAATTTAAAAAGTATGGGGCTACAACTAGAAGAACAAATCCTATAAGCTGAGGATGCATCACTGTATCAGAATCTAACCCATTAAAGAGAACCAAACTGTTGAGCTGACTTCATATATCATATGTATTTCTGCAGACCAGTAAGAAAAGGAGTGCACGGAAAATCTGATCCATATAGACAGCAGACCTAGCTCGGCCAAGCATTCAACCTTATTGTCTTTTAGTAAATACAATGATTAAATAATTAAACCACAAAGATTCAGTTTAAACCATTATCTTAGAGAAGAAAGTGAGGTAAGCAAACTTACTGTCTTTTAGCTTCAATGTCTTTGCTGAAATCAATGTTGGGTTCGCAGTCCAGAATCAGAGCTGGAACCTAATTAACAAAGTTCATTTTCATCAAATGAAGAAATTCATTACTAGTGAGGGAAAAAAAATGAAAAACTACCTTTTGGATACTTGGATGCATGTGATTGCCTTCTAACAAGAACACACGATCCCTTATATCAGGATGCAGGGAGTCATCCATGTGCAGAGGCAACTGACTGACTGACAATACACCATGGTTTCCATGTTGAGAAGGGAACAACCAGCTTTCATGTTTCTCATGCAAACCCCTCAAGTACTCCAGATTAACACCACCTTCTTCTGCCCTATTTCGCAGCATCATTCTTTTGTGACAAGTGTCAGGGCTTGCTCTAAGATAAATGAAACCATCAGGAATAAGCCCTGGAAGGCATGATACAACAGGATCAAACCATGAGTCATAGATGCTAATCTCCATCTCATTCATCCAGTTGGCCTCATGAACAGCACGCACAAAGACCTGCATATAGGAGATCAGACAGCTTCAATATCTGAGAAGCAAGTATTGAATTGCACAAATGCACTGTCAAATGAAAACAGTGTTATGGAGAAAATGGCTAGGGTCATGTTATTAATTTATCACATAATGTGCTTACCATTCTATCACTGAAAACACTTCTTTCCATGAGCCTGAGAGGCTTTATTCCACCAGATGACTCTCTTTCCTGCATGACCCTTGTCACAAATACATAATTCTGGAAGGTGTAAGCATACCTCTGTGGCTCAGCATAGAACGCATCCAAAATATTAAAGTGATCAGGACCAATATCCTGCCACTTGGCAATAGGTTCTGGCACTATTTCCACAAGATCACGTAATTCAATTGTCTCATTAGCTATTCTTTGAAGGAAAGTAGTCTTCCCAACACTAATATTTCCTTCAACACAAAATGTGAGCCTGTTCTTTGTTGCAAGTTTCACATTAGACTCTGTGGTGTCCTCTTTCAACTCTTCATCTACTTTTTCTTTGATAAAGGAGGTTATGCTCTCTGCATGGTTTTTGTGAATGATTCCCACAGAGCTCTGTAAGTATTCAACCATCTTGTGGCTGGATTCGCCGACAAACTGCGAGAACACGGAATTTATTAGAGACTATGGAATGGAAGCCATAAACACAACATTTATTAAAATGTGAACATTCAAAGAACTAATCATTCTAGAGGATCCATAATAGCTACTGAAACAATCATAGATATGGGTGTCATCGTATAATCTCCCAACAACATGTTTAGCAAATAAACACCTTGGCACTCATAACAGATACTAAGAAAAGGATGATGAAACTCATAAAACAAAAAAGGTCAAAAAAATCATATAACAGAATATACTCATTTATATTACATTGCAGAATGATCAATGAAGGCGTCAAGCCATATCTCCATCGTGTTGATTCTCTAGTGGTTATCACTTGAGAAACAACTCAACCTTGTCTATAAGAACCAATAGAATTAGTTAAACATAGTATCATTCTACATAATGTCATAACAAAAAAATACATTTAATTCTTAATTCAGCCCCTGGACTATATTTTATATAAGAATGCAAGTTTCTTAAGCTTCAAGGACATTTCTTGAGCTTCAAAGAAATACTGCAACTGCTAAAATCAGATCAATGGGAGAAACATTATCATATACCTTATCGATGTATAGCTGTTTGAGCTGGGCCACGCCATCGAAACCCTTGTTCACCAGCTTCCTAAGATTCCGAGGCCCAACCCCAGGAATCGTCAATAGTTCCAAGCTCCCTTCCGGGGATGCGTCCAAAATTCCACCCCTCGGTCTCCTCTCCACGGTACTGCTGCCAGCCGACGCAGCCCTCTGCTGCGTTACCCTATTCTTCTTCTCCCCCTTCACCACCGCGCCCTTCTCCTCATCGTCCTCTTCTTGGCTACTCCCGTTCCCAACAGAACCCTCGAAGCTCCCACCTTTGTCCCGAACCCTCAAAGCTTCGACCGTCCCAAAGCACCTCGCCCAACCGCCGCGCAACAAGGGGGCTAAGGCCGACATCCGAGCTCGGCAGAAGAGGCGGGAACCATTGTCGGCGGGGACGGACACGGGATCAGATTTTCGAAAGGGATTGTGGCTTCGCTGGAGGATGGCGGGGGAGGGTGGAGGCAGAAGGCGGAGTGCGGGCATCGATGTTAGCAGGAAGGCTCGGGTAGCGGTGGTCTCAATCCAGCCAGCAGTGGAGAGGACGGGGGTTCCATTCCAGAGCTTGTGCATAGCTTCCGCTGCTGCTGCTGCTGTTGCTGCCTCTGGAGTACATGAAGAATCGTAGAAGAAGAAAAATGAAGGGACGGAGAGAACTGGGTTAGGGTTTGGGGAAATACGAAGGAAGGGGCGGGGTTAGGGTTTTGGGGATTCGAATGTTCCCTTGGGAAGAGGAGAAGCTGAGGGAGAACTCAGCCGTAAGATTGGATTCCTTTCGCTCCTCGGCCGTCGATATGTCACGGATAGAAGGAAATACATCACGTGAAATACGGCAAAAAGGATAGAATCCAAACCGCCATCTCAACCGTCTCTGTACCCTTATCCTCACACCTCAACCGTCCATTTGATATTAGCTATACCTGAACATTTCTCGTCGCACAACTCACAGTAATAGGGGGCGAATAGAAAACGAACGGTCATGATCTGTTAAAAGGTTGAACGGACGACCAAGATGGGAGAAGCTGATCCGTTCAAACTCTTTGTAATGTATTTGTTTGGTTCCGTAAATTGGAAATTAAATTCAAATATATCAGATAATTTATATAATTACATGAGTCCTCAGCAAGTTTCATTTCAACAATAAAGAAATTTCCTACAAATACATGTTGAATTTCGTATTTTGATGATGAAACTCCTTGATATATGTTTATGATTTAATCTGCGTTTTGAGTGACGCAGGGTGCTTCGATTAGGATGAGACAATTAAAGCAGGAACATCATGTTGTGCCGGAGGAACATGTCAGAAGATTGGACGTCGGGCCGGTGGATCGGTTGACGTATCAACAGAAGGCTTCGGGTCGTGGACTCGGGCATCGGGCCAAGAAGAGCGGGTATTGTGCCAAGGATATCGGAATTGCGGAGTCAACTGGCCGATTGGGCAATAGGCTGCAGGAAAGGACGATGCGCCGAAGAATCGGACGAAGCGTCGAGGGACCAATGACATGCCGGACAACTTGGTTAATTGCTTAGGATTAATTGTCTCGATCGAAGTTTTTGTTTTGTGTGTGCAGGATTAACTACGATGAAAGTTAGACAAGCAGCAGGAGTTGCGCCGGAGTCAAGTTCATGATCACGTTGGGAGTTCGAGAGTTCGACGGAAGTTCGGACGGTCGTCGGAGGTTCTGCGAGAACAGATCCGAGAAGTCCAGAAGCTTGCCAAGCGAAGCTCGTCGGAAATCGCCAAGTGGATCATCGCAAAGTCCAGGAGTTTGCCGGAAGTCCGCAGGAGCATCACCGAGGGTTCATCGGATGATCGACGGAAGTTCGCCGTAAACTCGCCGGAAGAAGCGATTGACGCACCGAAGCAAAGCTGCAGAAATTGTCTTAGATCTAATCGTAGTTAGCACGTTGATTAAGTTGGAAAATGGGAGGTGATCCCATTAGCTTAATCTTGGGGCAATTGGGCCCCTGAAAGACTGAAATTGGGCCGAATGGAGCTAACCATTCGGACCCTGATTGCACCAGGAGGTGCAACCGCCTAGGCCAGGAGGTGGCACCGCCTGGGCTAAGTCTCCCAGCGAGACTGGGCGGTGCAACCGCCCCAGCCAGGAGGTGGAACCGCCTGAGCTCAGTCTTCGAGCTAGACTGGGCGGTGCAACCTCCCTGATAGAGAGGTGGCACCGCCTGAGCTCAGTCTTCGAGCTCTGGCAGAGAGGTGCAACCGCCTCAGTCAAGAGGTGGCACCGCCTGGGGCTCAATCTCCGAGCCAGACTCAGGAGGTGCAACCGCCCCTGACACAGAGGTGCAACTGCCTGGGCTCAGTCTTCGAGCTCTGCCAGGCGGTGCAACCTCTCCAGTCAGGAGGTGCAACCGCCTGATCTCGGAATTCCGGGATTTGATCGTTTTGAGCTCCAAATTTGAATTGGGTTGGGGCCTATAAATACCCCACCCATTCAGCACTGAAAGCACAGAACACACACTCGAAATCTTGCTATCTTTCTGTGTTTCTTAGAGCTCAAAACTGCTAGTTCTCCTCTTTATATTCTTCAAGTTTGAGTTGTAAAGAGAGGAGAGAAAACTTCTGTAAGGGTTGTCTCCTAAGCCCGCCAAAAGGAGTGAATCTGTAAGAGGGTGGTTGGCCTTCGCCTATTGAAGGAAGGTCTCTAGTTGACGTCGGTGACCTCGTCGGTGGAGGAAGCCAAAAGTGGAGTAGGTCAAGACTGACCGAACCACTCTAAATCTCTGGTTTGCGTTTGTTTTGAGCACTTTATCATTACTGCAAACCTCCTACATAGCTACTGCTCTCTGCGCCTTTACGAACAAGTTTCTAAGTGCTGATCTTTCCGAATCTGCATTCAGACGTAAATCGGTGTTTTCATACATTACAGTTTACGATTACGTTTTGTAACTGCAAACTGTCTTCTGCGCTTTTACGAACGAGTTTCTTTGCAGTTTACATTTACGTTTTGATTCTATTTATAACTGCAAACTGTCTTCTGCAATTTTACGAACGAGTTTCAAGGTTTAGACGAAAATCTGCATTTAGACGTAAATCGACTTTCCTCGTACAATCATCAGATTTCAGTTTACGTTTACGTCTTGATTTCAACTGCATACTGCCTTCTACGAGTCTACAAACGAGTTTCAAAGTTCAGACGTAAATCTGCGTTTAGACGTAAATCTGCGTTTAGACGTAAATCTGCTTTTTGCAGATTACTTTTTGAGCTGTACAATAGCAGCACACTGTCTTTATACTTCTGCTTAAACTGCGCTTAGACGCAAACTGTGTTTAGATGCAAACTGCGCTTAGACGCAATCTGCGCTTAGACGCAAACTACGCTTAGACGCAATCTGAGCTTAGACGCAATCTGCATTTAGACGCAAACTGCGTTTAGACGCAAACTGTGTTTAGACGTAAACTGCACTTAATCATAAGTAATCTTATAATCGGCTTTTGCATCAAAATAGGTTTTATCGAACGAACGCAGCTTTCGTTTTTAATCGCTGAAAGATTTCCGCTGCACTAATTCACCCCCCCCTCTTAGTGCTCTCGATCCTAACAATTGGTATCAGAGCGGGGTATTTCTCATTTCAGATTTACACCCGAGAGAAATGGCTCTTCAAGAGGGCTTTTCGGTCTTTCGTCCACCGTTCTTTAACGGATTGGACTACACTTATTGGAAAACTCGAATGAGAGTTTTCTTGATTTCTCTAAATCTGGATTTATGGAATATCGATGAAAACGGTTTTCAACTTCCCTCTAAACCGATGAATGAATGGTCAGATTTAGAGAAGAAGTATTTTTCTTTAAACGCAAAGGCTATGAATGCCTTATTTTGCGCTTTGGACAAAAATGAGTTCAATCGGGTTTCTTTGTGTGAAACGGCTTTCGATATTTGGCGCACTCTTGAAATCACGCACGAGGGAACTAGTAGAGTCAAAGACTCGAAAGTTAATATTTTACTGCATGATTTCGAGCTTTTTCATATGAAACCAAGCGAAACCGTTGTTGACATGTACACCCGTTTTACGGATGTCGTCAATGGTTTAAAATCACTTGGTAAAAGCTTTTCGGACTTTGAACTCGTTAACAAAGCTTTGCGCTCACTTTCTAAAACTTGGGACTCAAAAGTAACTGCTATTCAAGAATCGAAAAACTTGAACCAATTTCCACTTGAAGAACTAATTGGTTCATTGATCACATATGAAATGGTGCACAATGCACATAATGAACATGTTGAACACAATTACCTTCCAAAGAACAGGAAGGATTTGGAACTCTGGACAAATGAATGTCACTTGAGCGATGACTCAAGTGATGAGGACAATGATGAACAAAACAACCTTCCAAAGAACAGGAAGGATTTGGGACATAGAACATTTGAAGACCACTCGAGCATAAGCTCAAGTGATGGTGAACTTAAACTACAAATGAAACGAAAATTAAAAAGCAAAAAGAATCAAACTACTTGCTTTAAACGCAAGAAGAAGAACAAAAATTGGGATGAATCGAGCTCCTCCGAAGAAGAGAAAGTCAACAAAAGCAAGGCGGCAAACTACTCCTTAACAGCCTACAATGATGAGGTAATCGAAATCCCCCTAATTTATTTTGAAATTACTTGATGCTTTCATGATGTATTTTTCTCTTTTAGTTTAGAATTAATTTTCTTAAAAATTACATGTTAAAAAAAAATTATTATGATCATACTAAGTAATTTCGAAAATGATAATATTGCATATTTTATGATAAACAAATAAAATGATCTTGATTGAAAATATGAAATCATGGTTAAGAAGTAATAATGTGCATTACGTTGATTTCCATTGTTATTTCTCGATTTTGATTAAAGATCATGTTTGATTTGAAGAAATGCATAATGATGAAATTAAATATTTCGATTAACAATTTTATGCATGAGATTTTAAGCCGATGATAAGCATGTGTTATTCTCATGAGTATATTTGAAAAACTATGGCAAAAATGTGCTCGAATGCATGAACGTGTTAAGATTATTTTTCGGACATTCTTGATTCAATGTTCAAAATACTTAATTGCCATGATGATTTTACACTATAACATGTTGGAAATTATATGTTTTGGATACATAAATTTTTATGATCATGAGCATGTTTTATCTTCATAATTGAACTTGAAAATCTATAGCAAAATCTTATCCGAATGCATGAAAGTACTAATTTCATTTTCGGATTCACTTAACAATTGGTATCCTAACAATCGGATTTTCTCATACACTTATGAAAAATATTTTTCTAAAATGGATTTGATAAAATGATTCCTGCTTATAAATTCCATCTTGAAATATGAATGATAGTGTCTTTGCTTGCAAAGATTTGTTTCACATACATATCTCCTATGATTCATGTGCAGAAAAAGAATTTATAAATCATAATACAATGAGATTTCTTATGCAATAATAAAGTGCTTTTGTGATTCTTTGCTAAAGAGAATAATTATTAAAATCATGATCTTGATAATTATAACATGAAGCTCTTTATAAATCAAGATCGTTCATTATGCTCCCTACATTTATCAAAAAGGAGTTCTTCAAATGAAATGCAACTTGTCTTTTGATTTCATGATATTTTGTGAATCTCGAAATTAATTTTAATGACTTGATTATGAGTTTCAAGTTGACGATTTGATTTGAATAAGTTATGTCTAAATCATAATCATGATCTTGCAAAATTGAAATCACAAATAATATCTTTTGGTATTCATGAATTGATACTCACAATATGAAAGTATTGGTATTCATGACTTGATTTTGATTGAAACATTACATGCTTAAATTAATCATTCTTCTATGTTTCAAAAATTCTTTAAATGCCTTATGTGATGACTGAAAATTAATTTGCTTTATGATGAATCACGAATCATGACTTGATATATGATATTGAAATATTTTAATCATGATTCTTGGTTATATAATTCCTTTGCCCTATTAAAAGGATTTGTTGAATGGATCATGTCCTTCTTGAACTTTCTTGATATCATGACAAGATTTTGTAATATGGCCTGTATAATAATTAAAATTTTTGGCCATTGATTTCTTCCTTCTTTTCGACAAAAACAAAGGGGAGAAAGCTTTTGCTAGTTAGAACATGCAAAGAAAAGCAAGTGCAATCTTGCACATGAAGCAAGTGTTGAATTGCCATGATTGAACCTAAGAATCTTGCTATGCTTTTGTGCTTATATGTTGTGATGAAAATATAGCTTCATGTTATAAAAACTTGCATATATTTTAAAATAGCTAGAGCTACTTCTCCTTTTGTTGATGATAAAGGGGGAGAAATATATGAATTGATACTATAAGTGCCATATTTAAATTTTCATCATGTTAAGATATCAAGAACTTGCATCGTAATTCTACTTGATGATATCTTGCCATGTGATGAAATGCTACGATTTGTTGCTAAAATGATGCATGCAATACTTATGCTTTCTACGTAATGTATTGCATATGATATGAACCTTGATTAAAATTGCCTTGATTTGAATTCAAGGTTTATCTCAATTATGGAATTTTGAAATAAGAATGATTACTCACCTTTGTCATGATTTAGAAATTGACAGAAAGGGTTTTCCCTTCTTTTTGACAATGACTAAGGAGGAGATAACTTGCATGCACAATTCAAGAAGAAAGCAATTTTCACTTATCAAAAGAGAAGAAATTGCTATCTTGAACATCTTAAGAAACAAAAAGAACAAAGGTGCTATCTTGCCTATCTCAAGAAGCAAAACATGCTAACTTGCGCATCTAGCAAAGTGGACAAAATTTTCATATTTCAAGAAGCAAGAGTTGCCTTCTTGAACATCTCTAATTTGCTAGCTTGCATGATGTAGAACTTGCTATCTTGAACATCTCTAATTTTCATACCAAGTGCTATCTTGTATGCATAAAACTTGCTATATTTTCTAGCAAAATTACATGATGATAAAACTTGATATTATGTTTTTCATGCAATGAGTTGAACCAATATCACAAACACTTGATTGTAATACTTCTCCTTTTTGTTGATGACAAAGGGGGAGAAGTATGTTGATGAAAGTATGTTGATGACATGTTGCTTAGATTTTTTAATCTAAGAGTTTCTATCAATAAGGCATATTGATAGGGGGAGTTTGTTTAAACTCCGGGAGTTAAGTTTAACTCCGTCATCAAGTAGTTGTCATCATCAAAAAGGGGGAGATTGTTGAATCTCGTATTTTGATGATGAAACTCCTTGATATATGTTTATGATTTAATCTGCGTTTTGAGTGACGCAGGGTGCTTCGATTAGGATGAGACAATTAAAGCAGGAACATCATGTTGTGCCGGAGGAACATGTCAGAAGATTGGACGTCGGGCCGGTGGATCGGTTGACGTATCGACAGAAGGCTTCGGGTCGTGGACTCGGGCATCGGGCCAAGAAGAGCGGTATTGTGCCAAGGATATCGGAGTTGCGGAGTCAACTGGCCGATTGGGCAATAGGCTGCAGGAAAGGACGATGCGCCGAAGAATCGGACGAAGCGTCGAGGGACCAATGACATGCCGGACAACTTGGTTAATTGCTTAGGATTAATTGTCTCGAACGAAGTTTTTGTTTTGTGTGTGCAGGATTAACTACGATGAAAGTTAGACAAGCAGCAGGAGTTGCGCCGGAGTCAAGTTCATGATCACGTTGGGAGTTCGAGAGTTCGACGAAAGTTCGGACGGTCGTCGGAGGTTCTGCGAGAACAGATCCGAGAAGTCCAGAAGCTTGCCAAGCGAAGCTCATCGGAACTCGCCAAGTGGATCGTCGCAAAGTCCAGGAGTTTGCCGGAAGTCCGCAGGAGCATCACCGAGGGTTCATCGGATGATCGACGGAAGTTCGTCGGAAACTCGCCGGAAGAAGCGATTGACGCACCGAAGCAAAGCTACAGAAATTGTCTTAGATCTAATCGTAGTTAGCACGTTGATTAAGTTGGAAAATGGGAGGTGATCCCATTAGCTTAATCTTGGGGCAATTGGGCTCCTGAAAGACTGAAATTGGGCCGAATGGAGCTAACCATTCGGACCTTGATTGCACCAGGAGGTGCAACCGCCTAGGCCAGGAGGTGGCACCGCCTGGGCTAAGTCTCCCAGCGAGACTGGGCGGTGCAACCGCCCCAGCCAGGAGGTGGCACCGCCTGAGCTCAGTCTTCGAGCTAGACTGGGCGGTGCAACCTCCCTGATAGAGAGGTGGCACCGCTTGAGCTCAGTCTTTGAGCTCTGGCAGAGAGGTGCAACCGCCTCAGTCAAGAGGTGGCACCGCCTGGGGCTCAATCTCCGAGCCAGACTCAGGAGGTGCAACCGCCCCTAACACAGAGGTGCAACCGCCTGGGCTCAGTCTTCGAGCTCTGCCAGGCGGTGCAACCTCTCCAGTCAGGAGGTGCAACCGCCTGATCCCGAAATTCCGGGATTTGATCGTTTTGAGCTCCAAATTTGAATTGGGTTGGGGCCTATAAATACCCCACCCATTCAGCACTGAAAGCACAGAACACACACTCGAAATCTTGCTATCTTTCTGTGTTTCTTAGAGCTCAAAACTGCTAGTTCTCCTCTTTATATTCTTCAAGTTTGAGTTGTAAAGAGAGGAGAGAAAACTTCTGTAAGGGTTGTCTCCTAAGCCCGCCAAAAGGAGTGAATCTGTAAGAGGGTGGTTGGCCTTCGCCTATTGAAGGAAGGTCTCTAGTTGACGTCGGTGACCTCGTCGGTGGAGGAAGCCAAAAGTGGAGTAGGTCAAGACTGACCGAACCACTCTAAATCTCTGGTTTGCGTTTGTTTTGAGCACTTTATCATTACTGCAAACCTCCTACATAGCTACTGCTCTCTGCGCCTTTACGAACAAGTTTCTAAGTGCATATCTTTCCGAATCTGCATTCAGACGTAAATCGGTGTTTTCATACATTACAGTTTACGATTACGTTTTGTAACCGCAAACTGTCTTCTGCGCTTTTACGAACGAGTTTCTTTGCAGTTTACATTTATGTTGTGATTCTATTTATAACTGCAAACTGTCTTCTGCAATTTTACGAACGAGTTTCAAGGTTTAGACGAAAATCTGCATTTAGACGTAAAACTGCATTTAGACGTAAATCGACTTTCCTCGTACAATCATCAGATTTCAGTTTACGTTTACGTCTTGATTTCAACTGCATACTGCCTTCTACGAGTCTACAAACGAGTTTCAAAGTTCAGACGTAAATCTGCGTTTAGACGTAAATCTGCTTTTTGCAGATTACTTTTTGAGCTGTACAATAGCAGCACACTATCTTTATACTTCTGCTTAAACTGCGCTTAGACGCAAACTGTGTTTAGACGCAAACTGCTCTTAGACGCAATCTGCGCTTAGACGCAAACTGCGCTTAGACGCAATCTGAGCTTAGACGCAATATGCATTTAGACGCAAACTGCGTTTAGACGCAAACTGTGTTTAGACGTAAACTACACTTAATCATAAGTAATCTTATAATCGGCTTTTGCATCAAAATAGTTTTTATCGAACGAACGCAGCTTTCGTTTTTAATCGCTGAAAGATTTCCGCTGCACTAATTCACCCCCCCCTCTTAGTGCTCTCGATCCTAACAATACAAACATCATCCAAAAATTATTTTTAACTTTGATTGTAACATATGTTAAACTATGGATTTCTTGGTTGACCTTCACGTATGTTGACTGGGATCAGTTGACTAAGACTCGAATTCCTGAAATAACTTGTAACGAGGAGACGGAATTATTCTTTCGGTCAAAACCTATGTGTTTTCTCCAATCTATCTCGCATTGCTTTCATCGAGAGAAGGATGACTCGAGCTGCCATCTTAAGAGATTTCGAAACTTCGATGATAGCGTTCCTTTGCCTTGTAACCTCTCTCTCTCTCTCTCTCTCTCTCTCTCTCTCTCTCTCTCTCTCTCTCTCAGAGTTGCAGTTTGAGTGTTATCAGAAAACTCCCTCGTCTGATCTCAGTGCCCGCTACAAGAACTCTATAAACCAGTCTGCTGTCGCTGGCAACAAGCTGCAAGAAGCTGAGAGCAACGACGTAAACACATCGTCGGATCTCAGACGTAGTATTAAGTGCTGATCCGATGCATGCAAAGGCCGACACCTTTTCATCTCATCTGACGCCTGTTGCTGCCTGAACTCTTCAAATGAATCTGCTGCGAGACGAGATGCGATGCCATGCAACGAAGTATATAAACAAGGAGTTAAAGAGGCCAAACTACTGCTGAGAGAAGATTCACACTGTTGCAGTACAAGTGTAATGAAGAACACCCTCATCTGATCTCAGCCACGCATATTAACTGATCTCGATCACTTTCCATCTCATCTGATGTATGCTACGTACAAGTGTCAGTAGCATGAAGCACTTCGTATACGAACAAGGGGTAGACTCGATGTAGAAGCAAACTGCTGCTAAGAATCGAAGGGCATGGAAGAGAACAGATTCACACCGTTGAGGTCTCAGCTTCATACCACTCTCCCCTTGTCATCTTTAGCTTCAACATCTATCTCATCTAACTCGAAAGAGTTGCTTGTACACGAGTAGTATATCAAAATTGCACTAGTTTGATTCAAAACATATAATCAAATAATATTTGAAAGAAAAATGTATAAACAATAAAAAAAGGTGAAATCATTGTAGAAGACTAATAGTTAACCATGCCTCTCGTGCGGGTTATAGTGGAGAATCAATAATCTCAAGAGAATTTGATAGCATAGTAATAAGAAAGGGTGAAAGATGCATGTCATGGGCTAATAAATAACCATGTGGGTTCCTTAATAGTTACAACACTAAGCACATGAAATTTCCAAGGTATAAATCAAGTAATAATCATGAAAAACAATGAAATGACTGAATAATAATATAAAATTTAAAATCAAATTAATAATTCTAATGGTTAAATATAATTAACAATGAGTCAAATTTTATGGTAAAACACATGAGAACGTTGGAAAATTTTGGATTTCCTTAGGAACAAATCTCACACATATATATACACTATAAACTTTGGTCGTATCAGACTCGATGAGGGTTTGAAACATTATCCGATATATTATTTTGAATGTATTAATTTGCTTGACTAGTCGAGATGCTAATAGCCTAATAGGCTAATAGACAGGCAAGTTGCTCACTTCTTAAATTAATGTAAAATATTTTTATATTTTTTAAATGAAAAATTAATAATAATAGTAAATGTTGTTTTGGATTAGGAAATAGCAGCTTAGATCCTTACAAAAAATGATGGTATTGATTTTTGTTCGAAAGACTATATGAATATAATAAAAAGAGTATATTTAATGTAAATCATGAAATAATAAAATAGAGAAGATTCATACAACATTATCACAGTTGATTTTTTTTTCATGAGATGATTCAGATGGGATATGCTACTTTCTACATGCAATATGAGAAATATTTATTATTAATACTTTGTAGATCTGAATGTTGGAGAATTAAAAATAACATGCACAAGAGACCTATATTGATGATATAAAATTATTGAGATAAATATAAAAAAAATTTCAAACAATTTGATATAACTTTCAAAAAGGATAAAATGATAAAGAATCATTTATGATAGTATGGACATATATTAAGTATATTTGTAAATACTATAGTTAGAAAAATTAAAATAATTTAGATGCTCTAAATTTAATTCAAATATTATTTTTTTATAGATCGACAACAAAGATCTATAATAGTAGTTAATCCCATATATTGATAGGAACATTACAACTTATAATTTTCATTATTGTTGTTTGATCTGATTGATCAAATAAAAAAGGATGAAGCATCAAATGTGAGAGTAGGAAATGAATACTCCCCATGACTGTTGCCCCATAAAAAAATCATAAGATATTATTACTCAGAAGCTTTAGATAGATAAGTCTAAAAAGCCATGCTATGTGAGAGAGAGATGGTGCATTCGTATCACTGCTCGAAAGATAATTTCATTGACTATGGAGTTCATAGAGCTCAATAATGCTGATAGGCACAGCGCAACAAGCCCCATTAATTACAAGAAAAGAACGTCTCATTGTGTTTTAACCTTAGAAGCAATTTGACATTGACTCAATGATCAATATATTCCATATAAAAAAATAAAGCTGGTAGATAAGGCAATATTTATTTAGTTATGTTCTCTAAATTATCTTTAAGCTATTGGTCATTGTCATTCCACTTAAAGCTCAAGTTTGTAGATGATGTAATATGTATTTTTTTGTATTTATGTTCTTACCAATGTTTGAGTGACTTGTAGATCATTCCAACAAACAACTTTCCTGATATAATCCCAAAAATTGAATTGGGATTTATTATTTATATTCTTGATAAATTGATATAGCTAATATCTCATGTCAATCAGGACTTGATATTTGGCCAGTCGGATCAATAACATGAAGATGAGACGAAAGGGTATAATATTCTTCAGTTTAGAAGTTAGTTTTGTAAGCAATACTTGCAACTTAAGAAACAAAAAAAAAGAGAGTTGCTTCAAAAAAAAAAATCTCCACAATTCTTTAAAAAATGTGTGAGCCTGATTGATTAATTATATATATGTGACTAATTTTAATATTAAAATTGACAATAAAGAAAACAATGGCATAAAAGCACGATCATACAGAACAAGGGTATGGAGCAGTGACAAGTGATTGGGGGAGGTGCAATTTGTGGTAGCTCAACAAGGTGCCAAGGCCTGCCTTTGCTGCCTGCATCACCACAAACATCAATATTAATGGTGACAGAGAAGTCACAGGAAAATAATGGAGAAGGGCAGGTCAGGAGTTCACATCACTCAAGGTCCCATTGATTCATTATTGCCAGGCATGTGTTTGTCAACTGTCCACTACTTTTTAGGGTTCCACATAGATTCAGGGATGTGTTTGCCTGCCACCTCATCCACTTATTCTCCTATATCTCACTACAGTTCAGAGAAAGACAAGGTGTAGTGAGAAGTTTCAAGCATTTGTTCCTTTAGCTTCTTGTTTACAGAAATCAGATTAAATGCTGAAGCAATTGCTATATATATAATATATATTTTGTCAGAATACTGAAAGCCAAAACTAGAAGATATTCTTCCAGTCTGTTGAACTTTTATGAATTTTCATTCAAATACATATTCACATGTCAGATTGGTTTCATCAGTTGCACCTCCTTTTCTTTTATTTTACTTTTCTTATTCCAATGCTGAAGTGGAAACATTTATGACCTCCAACCACTACTACATCCCAAATAGAATGATGTTGGCAATTTTTTTTTCTTTTACCAATTGATAATTGGGGACATAAGTTGTTATATTTTCATTGTTGAATGTTTAGTCAAATAAGATCCTAAGAAAAGGTTGGGAAATATAACCTGTTTACATTATCCTGAAGTAGTAATTTCTTTGATGATACTGTTGTAAGATGCAATGTTAAATATTCATCATAAATTGTTGGGAGAAAAGATCTCGATGTCAAGATTAAAAATAAATTTAGAGATCAATAATTAACAAAATAAATTTTAAAAATTGATGCAAAATTTATGTGATTTAACAATATTTTCTTATGTTCACATGTTCATGTTGGAAATTAATATTTCTAATATATGAGATCAAATTATAAGTACTTTTAAGCTAACTTTAACTTACGCATAAATTTACCTTACATCCTCTTATATAAATCCAAAACTTTTTTTTGATCTCTAAAAAACATAGAATGAGCACTCAAAGTTTTTTCAAATACTAGAGATATATAAGATATTTATAGAATAATCAAATCCCTTTTTTTCGTTACAAGAAAGTCTTTGCAATATTAATTTTTTTAAATCTCAAAGGATAGTAACTTCATCAATCCAAAAATATTTGTTAATTTTATAACATTATTTCTGTCTACTTTTCTCTTTTCCTATCACTGTTTCGCTGTTGTAATGATGGAGAGTACATTTCTTTTGCCTGTCCTAACACTGTTTATCCATGAATAAAAATGCAGAGATTTATTTATGTGACAAGCTGATGATATATTTCAGAACCTTTTGAACTCACCATTCTTCCACCTTGAGTTAATAATTTGTTAGATCACTAACACAAAATTACCCAATGAAGCTATCAGTGATGCTAAGTGCCAACAGCTTGTCCAAGCAGTCTCATCAGCACTCTCCCTTGCAAACTGTCTCCCATCAAACACCCTCATCTGAAGGCCATATACCCACACTGAGAGAGACCTTTGTTTGAACTCCCCCATCCTTACCCAGTGATGAAGTCCTTTTCCTTGCATGTGTCGTAATGATCTAAAAGTTTAGGCCTTTCGAAAGGGGCAAGTAGATATTCCATTGGAACCCCACAGCAATCTTGCTTTGACATTTCTGAAGAGAGACATGAGAATCTTGTGTCTCACATACTGAGTTAACAGCTTATCTTTTTAGACAGGTAATGGCTGATTCACCGAAAGGATGCAAAGGAGAAAAGAGGGACTGAAGATGCCACCAACCTTTTTACCTGAAGCTTCAAAGTATGACATCTTTGTCTGAAAGCTTATAGAGCAAATGGAGACACTTATACTGAAGAAAATAATAGGAAACCCATCAGATACTGCTGTACCCCATCAATGAAGTAGCAGGGACCTCTGAAACCAGCAGTGACAGAACTCTCCTCCAAGAGTGACAGTTTCCTGCACATATTAACTATCTTCAGTACATGAGGTGCCATGTCTTTTTCCAGTGGCATTAAGCTCTACTTTCTCATATCCACAAACTGATACCAGCTAGAAAGAGAAGTCACGAAGCCCACATGCTAAACGTTCTGTTAAGAGTTCTGAGATTTTAGGGAACTTATACATAATACCATCTTCTTATACTTGGAATTAACCCTGCCAGAAAGTGGTAATTAAATATAATATATTATACTGGATGAATTTTTAAGATTTTTTTAAAAATATTTTTTTATAGAAAGTACATCGTTCGTCATGATGATATGACATATGACTGTCGTATGGTATTCAAAAATATTTTTGGATAAAGAGATCACTCTTTATCTCTCCTCGTAGAATATTTCATGTAATATTCTATTTCTTTACAATCTGATATAAAAGTTCATTTTCAACATAATAAAAAGTCAGGATCACCTTTTTAATCATTCGCGTCTATACTTATATATCTCGGGTTACTAACTTGAGTGTTGGAGGGACTAAGTTGGAAAACCTCTCTACACATTGGTCTTCATGCAGGTGGCACCTCGAGAGCTCATTATTTTCACGTTGTAGGCACATCAAACAACTTTACTCATACAAGTCTGGACTACATCGGGCTGATAATGACATAAATGATTTCTTCTCTCAATATTTTTTAGCGTTAGAAAGAGAGTTCAATGTTGTAGGAATGCTAGCCTATCGATCCTCTCAGTGAACGCTTGAGCGACGAGACTTTGCCCTCGACCTATAGTATTTTTACCTAGGGGGCAACAATCATCTTTTTTTGCACATGGACGCATCCAACTCAGCACAAACATTGATGTGATAGTAGCATCTATTCAACAAACTAAGTCTCTCACCCCTAAGGATGACCTTGAGCCACCTGCTTATCCCTACTGAGGTATTATTAAATCTCACTCAACAAGTGCAAATATTAATGCGAATGATATAGGTTAGTACTCCATTTTTGCCCTAGTTAGCCCAATAACTGATGCCACCAGCTCAACCATGGTCACCATCTCAACCGCTATTGGCATCGACATCCGTCAAGGTTCCTTTACTCAATGTAGTGTCAATGTCTCAAGAGCGCTCGAGATCCGTCAAACCATTAATTGAGGGGGCACTTCAGTCCCCAACCATGGAATTTGGTAGATTGCATCACTACTCTATCTTGCCTAAATCCAAGACCTAATCAACGAATTTGATGGAGGATTCCGTATAATCTAACTATGATAAATGGACCAATGTTTGAAGAAAATACAATGAGAGTTCTAATAATCAAAAGGGGAAAAGTTGGTTGACCTCACCTTGGGTCGGTTGCCATTCACCTAGAAAATCTAGGAGGAACTGATCATAATGAACTTTCGTCTCTTATCATTGGAGGAATTTGATGATAATGCTAATTTGATAGGGCACATTGTAGTTTTTCATGCCTAAATATTATCATATGATATCTTAGACGCCCTGATATGTTATACTTTTTTGACCATGTTAAGAGGCCTAGCATGAGGATGATGTACTCGCTTGTAGTCGCTTTTCATTAGTTCTTTTGCCCAACTCATGAGAGAGTTTAATTTCACTTTCTCAGGAACGTGCACTCGAGGCCATTCATGATAATGCTTTTCGGACTTAGGCAAGGTGAGGAGGAAATGCTTGTAGACTTTGTCGCTCGATTCACGAATGAAATTCGAGGCATAGTAGATGTCCATCCGTCGCTTATAATATAAACTTTCATGATGATGCTCAATTTCTCTTGCCTCTTTTGGTCATTGATAGAGAGACCATTAGTGATTGTATTAAAGGTATTTCAAAGGACCAATCAATGCATTGTCATTGAGATAATGGTCCTGAGTAAGTGTGAGGAGTTATACAAGAGGTTGATATAGGAGCAGACACAATCTACCTTGATCTCGAGGTTATTGTAGCAAAGGAGAAATGAACGACCTAAGTTACCATGCCCAAGGTCCAAGCTGAATCTCCTGAATATGACTAGAATTGAATTTTTTTTACAAATAGAAGAGAATGGACTCTTAAAAGACCCTTACGTGATGAAGACTCCGTTGGTGAAAAGAGATAGGTCCAAATACTATTAGTTCCACTGAGATTATGATCATAACATGGAGGATTATCACAACTTGAAAGAGTAGGTTGAAGAACTCTTATGTCGGGGACACCTCAGGTGGTTTGTCCGAAAGCATCGAGAACCCTCACCCCGACCTAAGGGGTCAGTGAAGAGATATTTATACCATCATTGATGGATTCATCTCGAGGGGAGATAGCTCTCTGGGTCATAAAGCTTATTCCTGAGTTACTATTAAAAAAATGCCCAAGGATGGAGGGTGACCTAGAGATAACTTTCAAGGAAAAAGAGACAAAGTACCTTGACCTAAACCATTAGTAGTTTCTATAAGGATGATCAATGCTCGGTGAAGAGGGTCATAATTGACACAAGTAACTCTATTGATATCCTCTATTTTGATACTTTCCAAAAACTCAGGCTCTTAACTGATGACCTTACTCCTATGACTTTTTCACTGATGAGATTCACTAGCGACTCAATCTCATCTCTCGAGATCATAAACCCGCAACACAATTGAAGATGAACCTTACTCCAAAACGATACTAGCTAAATTCATAATGATGGATATTCCCTTGGCATATAATACAATCATAGGTTCACCTATATTGAACAAACTGAAGGTGGTGGTGTTGATCTATCACTTGGTGATGAATTTCTCGATGAGAACCGATATTGGAGAGCTGGGAAGCAACCTAGGGAGTCTCGCCAATACTTCACCAAGTCCATCTCATATATTGAGATAATAGAGCCACCTATTGAAGCACCCCTAGACAAGGCTCGATCCAATTGAGTTGTCAAGGTCAAGATAGTACTTCCCGGAAAGAGATGGGTGCAACTTATGAACTTTTTTCAAGAGAATGTCAAGGTGTTTACGTGGTTGTTGAGAGACATGTTGAGAATCGACCCCAACGTAGCTCAGCATCACCTGAACATTTCTCCCGAGAAATGACCAATGAAGCAAAGACCTCATAAGTTTGGGCCTGATTGTAAGTAGATAGTTAGTGATGAGATAAACAAGTTGTCAGGAGAAGGGTTTATTACCAAAGTACAGTACTCGTACTTTGGTAATAAACCTCTATTGGCTCATCAATGTTGTACTCGTTAAAAAATCTAATAAAAATTGGATGATGTGCGTTGACTATATTGATCTCAATAGGGAATGCCCAAAGGACAACTATCCCTTTTCTTGGATTGATCAATTGGTTAATACTACCTTCGTTCATGAGCTCCTCACCTTCATGGATGTATTCTCAAGATATTCCCAAATCAGAATAATATCAAAGGATCGAGAACACATTTCCTTTATCACCGACCGAGGCATGTATTGCTATCGAGTCATGCCCATTAAAAACTATGAGGGCAACATACCAAAAGATAGGTGAGTAAAATATTCAAGCATCAGATCAAAGAAATATTAAAGAATATGTAGATAACATGATAGTGAAGAGTAAGATAATTGATTCGCATTTGGTGGATTTAGTCGAGACATTTCAAATTCTAAAGAAATTCAACATGCACCTCAATTTAACCAAGTGCATCTTTAGAGTCAACTCAGGAAAGTTCCTTATATTCATTGTGCATCGAAGGGGATAAAACATAAACCTACATAAGGTAAGACTCATATTAGAGATGATGTATATCGATCAATAAGGGAAGTCCAATAGTTAATGGGTCGGATAACAACACTCAATCGATTCTTATCTCAATCAAGTGATGGATATCTACCTTTCTTTCGGACATTAAAAAACCCAAAGGGTTTCCTATAGTCTGAGGAGTGTCTAGAGCATTTCGAAAGGTTAAAGGACCACCTCGCTTAGTTGCCATATGTGACCTTCTCTATCTCAAGTGAACCTCTAAGCCTTTACCTTGTTGCCACTGACCTAGCAGTCAACTCGTTGTTAGTACTGCTAGGAAATCTTAAGTGATATCATATGCGTAGTGGAAGAACAAAAAAAATAAAATCTCAGAATTTTTCACAGAAAATAAGGTTTCATCGTCATGCAGGTGCGTAAAAACCTATAAAACCAATAAACTACATGCACAAGAGAGATTATGTTACCTAGGGAGATTGTATACCTATGAATTCTTGCAAATCTATAGGAAATGATGAATGAGGTCAACTGTCCTCCTCTCTAGCAGTGATCCACATGACAGGAGCTATGAATGTAGGGAAATCTGGGGGCCACATCATATGCATAAGCGGAAGAATATAAAAATAATAAAATCTCCAATTTCCTAAAGATGTGTTCATCATCGTGTGAAGATTGATGCGCAAAATCCGTAAAACTTAAAACTGTATATATGAAAGATTTTGTTACCTAGGGAGATTATATATCCCTGAATCTCTGCAGATCTGTAGGAAAGGGTGAAGAAGGTCAAACATCCTCTTCTTTAGCGGTGATCCACACAGCAGGGCTACGATGATGCTTCTTAAATCTCCAGACCTACTATCTGAAGAGGAGAAGAGGAGAGGAGAATAGGAGATGACAACCCAAAAATGCTCTAGCATATGAACCATTAGTTCCCTCGTATTTATAGAGGTCCTCTATCAACTTAACCCTAATGGATCCTGCCTTATTGAGTATTAGATCTTCATCCAACTACCCAAGCCTTTTAGATTAATGGATCTCTATCTAATAATCTCTCATTGACCCTTATTGGATCACATCCATAAGATCCAATAATTCAGGGGCTTATTGGATATCCAATAAGATAGGGACTCCGACGGATATCTCATATCTGAACCTCTACTCATCGCAACGCCTACCATATGTGTGTGACCCTCTAGGCCCAATATCGAGTTGGCCGTAAGTCAAACATGTCAGAACTCCTTCTGGCTTAGTGAATTATTATCTCCATAATAATTCACTCAACTCATCAACTACGAACGTACTAGGCCACTACGTCGCAGTCCCCAAGTGATACAAGGGAATCCAATCCATTGAACCTGTCTATCCTAAGTTACTATTGAATCTTGGATTTTGATGATGAAGTCAATTATCATTTGTTGATCTAATCTATATGTTGAGAAAAGTGTGTAGGATTAACTACGACGACAGTAAGACATGCAGCAGGTGTTGTGCCGGAGTTAAGATCAAGATCACATTGGGAGTACGAGAGTTCGTCGGAAGTCCGGACGTTCGTCGAAAGTTCTGCGGGAACCAGCCGAGAAGTCCAGGAGCTTGCCATAGAAGCTCGTCGGAACTCGCCAAGAAGATCGTCATGAAGTCTAGGAGCTTGCCTGGAGTCCGTTGGAGCATCACCGAGGGTTCATCAAATGTTCGTCGGAAGTACGCCAGAAGCTCGCCGGAAGAAGCGATTGATGCACCAGAACACATAATTGCAGTAATCATGTCGTAATTGTCATAGTTAGAGTATAGATTAAGTTAGGGTTAGGAGGTAATCCCACTAACTTAATTAGGGGCCAATTGGGCCCTTAATAGACCCAAATTGGGCCGAATGGAATAGCCCATTCGGACCCATAATTCCTGGTCAACGGTGGCACCGCACCGCCCAGGAGACTCGGTCTCCCAGGAATTCTTGGCGGTGGTATCGCCCCTATTAGGCAGTGGCACCACCGGTAGTTATTACTGCCAATGGTGGTACTGCCAGAGCTCGGTCTCCGAGCTCTATTAGGCGATGGTACCACCCCAGGCAGGTAGTGGTACTGCCAGAGCTCGGTCTTCGAGCTCTGTCAGGCGGTGGTATCACCCCAGTTTGGTGGTGGTACCGTCAGGACCCCGAAAATCCAGGAATGGGCACTTTTAGGCTCCATTTTCAAACTCATTGGGGCCTATATAAACCCCACCCTTTCCTACATGAAAGGGCAACGAAAACTTGATATTATCTTGAGTCTTTGAGGCCTTAAAAGTGTTGTAAAAGCTAGAGTTCTCCTTCTTTCTTCTAAGTGTTGAGATAATTCAAGAGAGGAGTGAAACTTGTAAGGGTTGTCTCCTAAGCCCGACAAAAGGAGAAAAGCTGTAAAAGGGTGGTTGGCCTTTGCCTATTGAAGGAAGGCTTCTAGTGGACGCCGGTGACCTTGTCAAAGGAGGAAGCTGATAGTGGATGTAAGTCACGTTAACCAAACCACTCTAAAATCTCGGTTTACATTTACTTTGAGCATCTTTCCTTTATAGCAAACTGCCTCTCCTCCTTACTGTGCTTTAAATACGTCTACATTCACTTTGACGTAAAACATCTTCCGCGATCTGCTTTCTACGAAGACTTTAAAAAATCTACGTTTTTGTGATTTATACTATTGCAAATCACCTTAGTCTTCTCTTTCATTTTCACTTAAGACTTTAAGCTCAAATTCCTTTCGAAACGAATTGAGTTGAACTCATTCTCGTTGAATCGACTTTAATCGAAAAAAATGTTTTTGAAATCGTAAAAGTTTTCGGCTGCACTAATTCACCCCCCCCCCTCTTAGTGCACTCTTGATCCTAACAATTGGTATCAGAGTAAGGTTCACTCTCAGTTGGCTTAAAACCCAAGAGAGATGAGATTTGCCGGGAACCAAGAGGGTCACTCAATTACACGTCCGCCCATATTCAATGGGACAGATTACACCTATTTGAAGACTCAAATGAGGATCTTCCTTATTTATATGGATTTTGAGCTTTGGAATATTTAGAAAATGGATTTCAAAAGTCTTCTCTTCCAATGACCGATTGGAATGAATTGGAGAAGATGACTTTCGCTCTAAATGCAAAGGCTATGAATGCCTTATTTTATGCACTAGATAAAAACGAGTTCAATCGTGTTTCGATTTATGAAACTGTTTTTGATATTTGACACACACTCTAAGTGACTCACGAATGCACGAGTAGAGTCAAAGAGTCAAAAATCAACCTTTTAGTACATTCTTATGAACTATTTCGAATGAAACCAAGTGAGACTATAGGAGATATGTACACCCGTTTTACGGATGTCGTCAATGGTCTGAAAGGACTCGGTAAAGGTTTTTCAGATTTTGAGCTTATTAATAAAGTTTTAAGATCACTTCCAAAGAGTTGGGACCCTAAAGTCACAGCCATTCAAGAGGCCAAAGATTTAAATGACTTTCCTCTTGAAGAATTAATTAGGTCACTAATGACCTACGAAATGATATCCAATAAGCTCCTGAATTATTGGATCAAATAATTTATTACGAATGCAAGAAGTTGGGACACTACAAAAGTGAATGTCCCTAAGCCAAGAAGAGGATACCAAAGAAGAAGACACTCAAAGCAACATGGGATAACTAAAGCGCATCCGAATAAGAGGAGCCCAACACCGAGCAAGTTGCTCATTATGCACTAATGGCCATTGGAGAGGAGGTATCAAGTTTAATTGATGCAAATTTATCATTTGATGAATTATTAAATATTTTCCATGATTTATTTAATGAATATAAAATAATTAGTAGAAAATATAAATTGTTAAAAAAGGAGCATGATTCTCTTGTTAGTAATTTCGATAAATTAAAAATTGAGCATAATGATAGCTTAGCTCCATATACGAAATGCTATGATTTAGAAATAATTCAAAAGGAGAACTTGCTACTCAAGGATGCCTTAAAAGAAATTTGAGGTTGGTAGCAAGTCATTGAACATGAACCTTACCAATAAGGGTCACATTTATAAAAGAAGTGGAATCAGATTTGTGAGAAGCTCTCACCAAAATCCAACCACATTCATTAAAGGCCCTATCTTGCATAATTCGCACCAAAACAAATGTAACTTTTATTGCAAACATGGACATAAAGCTTATTATTGTCCATTTAAGAAGGTTAGTCCAAACAAATTGATTTGAGTTCCTAAAGGAATCATAAAGAATTTCATGCAACATGATAAGCAATTTAGATCGGTTTTTGAGGCACCCAAGGTCAAATGGGTACCTAAGAATCATCCTTTTTTTTAGAAACGTATACCATCACAAGCTAGAAGCAAGAGATGACATCTTGCATTTTGGATGCTCAAGGTTTATGACCAGAAATCCAAAATGACTCATAACGCTCTCTAGCTAAAATGACAAAAAGATGATCAGTAGAATTAAAACTATCAATTACAAAACGATACTTATATTCCATACGTTAATGATGGAATCTTGTAAAACATTTAAGTTTGATCCCTCAAAATTTTGAAACTTGTAAACTCTTATGCATAAATTCCCCTTCACATATCCTCCGGATTTTTGAATTTATCAGATACATTTCTCCCTCAATTCTTCCGGATCCAACTATATCTTACAAGATCATGAACTTACAACTTGCGACTCTTGCATGATGAGTCATAAACATATTGAAAACATATAAGTTCTATATGGCATTTGAGTAGAGTATGCATTTCACAAGATCGATCATGAATGTACGAATTTTCTCATCTTATGATGTGAATCTTTATATGATTATATAATTAGGGTTGTGTGCTCCACAAACAAACACTCCCTTCAAATTGAAATCACCCACATCAGCCCACACACCCCTGTAAGCAATGCTCACTTCATGTAGGCGGTGGCACCGCCCAACTGGCGGTCGAACCACCAGCTGTCACGGGTGGCAGGTGGTTGCACCGCCCAACCAATGGTGCCACCACCCGCAATATGCCCCTTTTTAAAACCGAGCTAGGGTTGGCGGTAAAACCAACCCCAACTCTTTTTTCACTCCCCCTTGCAGCTCTAAACCCTCCAACTCCATTCTCTCCCTCTAGCTACCCAAAACTCTCTATTTCCTGTAAGATCAAGGATCAATCCTACATCTTCTTGAAGATCTCAACTAAGGTATTCTCTAAAAGGCCTTGATTTCTCTTGTGTATCATATACTCTTACTCATTATTTATCTTCATAATATCAGTATTTATAGGTTCTAGAAGATCCTCTAGGGATAAAGGGAAGAGGAGATTAGAAGAAAAATATGATTCCATGCTTTTTGATTCAAATCAACATGCCCTAAAATTTGCATCCATAGAATTTAGAAATGTTCATAAGGGAAAATATGTTGATTTAGATGAACTAAGTGATTTAGAACCTATTCAATGGTTTGTAAATCTAGACCTTCTCCCAATCCTACAAATAAGTGAACCTATCTACCCTAGATTTATTAGGTTGTTTTATAACAATCTACATGTATATGAAGAAGAAAGGGTGTCTACCTATCTTTCAAGACGTCATATATCCATTACAGATAAATCCATTTGCGACATCGCAGGCATCCCCGTAAAAGAAAGAGGTTGTTATTTTAGAGGATAATGGGATGATGAAACAGTTGGGACCACGTATGTTGATGCCTTAGAAACAATTTTTGGTAATCCCAACTTAATGATACTTCCAAAAAGCTGTGAACATTTATTACCATTAAGCACCAAAATACTACATCACATCTTGATTAGTATCATTCTTCTGAAACAATACCATCGTGATGAAGTAAGTCAAATGTAACTAGGTACCATCTATTGGATCATGAAAGGATATAACAACTGTTTTGGTTACCTTATCCAACAAAACATGATAGAAATATCTAAAAAAGACATGATGCTTCCATATGGTGGCATAATTACTAGAATACTCCATGCCTACGATATTACAATTCCACCCAATGAAGAAGTTATAAAGCTAGATAGATTTAGCATCATAAATAAAAATCTACTTTGACGGATGAGATGCATATTTAGAAATGGTATGTGGGTTAGAATGCCTAGATGAACCGATCCCCCTCAACCTGAACCAGAATCGGAAACACCAATCTTTAGGGGTGTAATCTATCTCCTCCCATTGGTCCCTTTGAGGAATCACATCTAGTAGAGCAAGCACCTCCATCATCTATCGAAGACATAGGGATTCGGATGGATCGCTTTGAACAAAGACAAGATCGACTTGAAAATCGCCAAGATCAAATCCTATCTGAGCTGCAGCAGATTCACCGATAGTTTGACACATTGGTTAGACATTTTAACTTTCCACCACCTGAATGAGCATATGTATGTATTTAGAAAAAGTGGACACAATTCCTTTGTGTCATGTTATAAAACTATGTTGTTGTAAACCTTTTTATGCTATTCACTTTGATTGCAATGCCACTTACTTTGATGATCGCAAGTCCTTGATATGTTTAACTATTGGTATATATGACTTGATGTATTATTTGGTGATCATTTACGGAGTTAGGAATATTAATGTTGATTGAACTTCGTTTTCGAATTTTCTTGATTCTTTGATCACTTAAATTCGGTGGTGAAAATTTTATACGAATTTGACATGATTGTGATTTGAGAAGTTTCAATCATACATCGAATTCTTAATATTTGAGTACTACAAAGCACTAATAATTTTGCTTCATAATTGTGATTGAAAAGCTATGACAAAATATTGTCCGAATGCATGAATTTGTTAAATTTCGTTTTCGAACTTTCTTGATTCTTTGATCACTCACTTAAATTCGATGATAAAAATTTTATGATACAAATTTGACATGATTGTATTACATGTTTACTTTAATGTTAGAAATTTTGTGCCTTGGTGCTAAAAGTTTCCATGATGATGAACATGTTTACCTTCATGATTGTAATTGAAAAGCTATAACAAAACATTGTCCGAATACATGATTTTGTTGTATTTCTCTTCCAGATTTAATATATTTCTTGAATGAAGTTTTCATGAGCCTATGCCGTGTTGAATTTATTTCATATCCATGCTCCATCACTAAATGATTTTTGATACATGAAATTAATTGACAAATGCATCTCTCATGGACTTATCTTTTGTGAATTTTTATTGAGAAATGGACTTGATGTAATCATTCTTTCACATGAATTCCTTCTTGATGAAGGAAGACTTTTTTTGAGATGAACACTTGCAAGGATTTAATTTCACATGTGTATCATGATCCTTGTGAAAAATGAAGCATGATTTTATCATGTTGACTGAAAAATGAAATGAAACTCTCTTATCGTTTTTAACTTCATTCAAAGTTGGTTCTCAATGGCTTTTCCTCCTTCATGCAAAGTTTTGATGATAAAGAAAAGGGAAGAAGTAATGAAAGCTATCTCTTTAATGTGAGAATTTTTGAATGATACCATGTCATGAATGCTTTAAAAATGATTGGTATGACTTTTTGTGTGACATGAATTTTTACCACACTTGCATATATCGTTGAATCGTTCTCTTTTTTGTTGATGACAAAGGGGGAGAAAAATATGATAAATTGATGATAAATGTATGTAATTTTACACTTGAAATGTTTGCATTATGATAAGATATCTAGAGCTTAATTTGAAATATTACAAATTGATATCTTGTCATAGAATGAATTGCTATGAGTGTTATCCTTCATATTTAAAATATAAGACTTGAAAATGGATGTCATGCCTTGACATCATTTTCAGAAAGTTATATCATGATAGGAATCATGATGGGTGTATTGATAAGTTTAAATGAACTTAACTTATCAATATGTCTCTTGAATTCAAAGGCTTTGAATTCAAGAATGACTTTTCTCAAGTATAGCATATAGATAGGGGGAGACAATCAATTGATGACGGAGTTAAGGTTAACTCTGTCATCAATTGATTGTCATCATAAAAAAGAGAGAGATAGTTGAATCTCAGATTTTGATGATGAAGTCAATTGTCATTTGTTGATCTAATCTATATGTTGAGAAAAGTGTGCATGATTAACTACAATGGCAGTAAGACATGCAGCAGGTGTTGTGCCAGAGTCAAGATCAAGATCACGTTAGGAGTATGTGAGTTCATCGGAAGTCCAGACATTCGTCGGAAGTTCTGCAGGAACCAGCCGAGAAGTCCAGGAGCTTGCCATAGAAGCTCGTCATAACTCGCCAAGAAGATCATCGCGAAGTCTAGGAGCTTGCTGGGAGTCCGTCGGAGCATCGCCAAGGGTTCGTCGAAAGTACGCCGGAAGCTCGCCGGAAGAAGCAATTGACGCACCAAAACATAGAATTGTAGTAATCATGTCGTAATTATCGTAGTTAGAGTATATATTAAGTTAGGATTGGGAGGTAATCCTACTAACTTAATTAGGGGCCAATTGGGCCCTTAACAAACTCAAATTGAGCCGAATGGAACAACCCATTCGAACCCAGAATTCCTGGCCAGCGGTGGCACCGCCTAGGAGACTCGGTCTCCCAGGAATTCTGGGCGATGGTACTACCCCTGTCACGTAGTGGCACCGTCGGTAGTTATTGCTTCCAACGGTGGTACCGCCCCAATCAGGCAGTGGTAACCCCAAAGCTTGGTCTCCGAGCTCTGTCAGGCAGTGGTATCGCCCCAGTTTGGCGGTGGTACCGCCAGGACCCTAGAAATATGGGAATGGACACTTTTAGGCTCCATTTTCAAACTCATTGGGGCCTATATAAACCTCACCCTTTCCTGCATGAAAGGGCAACGAAAACTTGATATTATCTTGAGTCTTGGAGGCCTTAAAAGTGTTGTAAAAGCTAGAGTTCTCCTCCTTTCTTCTAAGTGTTGAGATCATTCAAGAGAGGATTAAAACTTGTAAGGGTTGTCTCCTAAGCCCAGCAAAAGGAGAAAAGCTGTAAAAGGGTAGTTGGCCTTCGCCTATTAATCGGATTCTCTCGGAGAACTCATTCTCTCTCAAGTCGAATGACTCTGGCCAGGGATATGTCTGAGTAAGAATACATAGGATATTCCTCTCATGACACCGAGAGTGGATGATCCTCTATCGACACTCAATAGTCCTTATAAGATTGGCTACCACTCCCGATGACCGATTGTGCTAGATCTGGAACCTCCAGGCCTATAAGTCTGGTATCAAACAGTGGAGTACTTATATAGGACATTCTTGATGCCTTAAGTCTAAGGACCAGATACACCACTAGGACTACGAAATCACTATTTGACAATAAGGCATCATCAACTATCTATCATTCCGTAAGTAGATTAGCCAGTGAACTCATTCTCTAATAAGCACCTGTACTATATCCTTAGTGTTCCCACATGAGCAACTATGAGACCAGCTGCATCCATTATATGGACGGGCATACAACATACTAATATATTCGGTTATCTCGATGTCCTTCTCGAGTAACCTATGACCAATATTATTTAGGGTCTGTGTTTAAAAGTGAATCAGGCTCATTATCATGATCTCATGACAATTCGATTCCCATTACATAGATCCATGGATATCATAATATATTTAAGCAATAGGCAATATAAAGTGATAAAATGTCAAATAATAATAATAAGCAAAAAGACTGTGTGTCAAGTCACACGTGCCATCACTCACGTGATTAGCTTGCAGGGCACCTATGACTAGCAATCTCCCACTTGACCTAAAGCCAATCACCTATATGTCGGATCCTCATCAGACCCCAGTGACGCTTAAAGACAATTTGAGACAACGACTTTGTTAATGGATCTGCAATGTTATCTTTAGATGAAACTCTTTCTACTGCTACATCTCTTTGGGTCATTGTTGGGAAATCTTGGGAGCGACATCACATACACAACGGAAGAACAAGAAAAAACAAAATCCCCAATTTCCCAAAAAGATGTTCATCGTCATGCGAAGATTGATGTACAAAAATCCACGAAACAAACTGCGTATAGAATAGATTGTGTTACCTAGGGATATCGTATATCTCTGTTTCCTTGCAGATTTCTAAGAGAGGGTGAAGGAGGTCAAACGTCCTCCTCTCTAGCGGTGATCCACACAGTAGGGTTGCGACGATGCTCCTCAAAACTCCAGGCCTACTTTGAGGTGGAGAGGGGGAGGAGAATATGAGAGGCAAGCAAAGACTCTAGCCTATGAGGCTCTGAATCCCTCCTATTTATAGAGGTCTCCTGTCAAACCCTAATGGATCCTCCCCTAATGGGTATTAGATCTACATCCAATTACCCAAGCCTTTTAGATTAGTGGATCTCTATCCAACAATCTCTCATGGGCTCTTATTAGATCTCATCTATGGGATCTAATAATTCAGGGGCTTATTGGATATCTAATAAGATAGGGGCTCCGACGGATATCTCATATCTGAATCTCTACTCATCGCAATGCCTACTATATGTGTGTGACCCTCTAGGGCCAATATCGAGTTGGCCGTGAGTCATACCTGTCAGAACTCATTTTAACTTAGTGAATTATTATCTCTATAATAATTCACTCGACTCATCGACTATGGACATACTAGGCCACTACGCCGTAGTCCCCATACGATATAGGGGAATCCAATCCATTGGACCTGTCTGTCCTCAGTTACCATATACCTATAGTCTCTCATCCATCTAATATCTCAGAGACCGTATATCGGGCATGGTGCTGTCAGACCTATACGGTTTCTTCTCGAGTCTCGCTCTAATCGGATTCTCCCGAAGAACTCTTTCTCTCTCAATCCGAATGACCTTGGCTAGGGATTTATCTGAGCAAGAACACATGGGATATTCCTCTCATGATGCCGAGAGTGGATGATCCTCTATCGACACTCAATAGCCCTCGTAAGGTCGACTGCCACTCCCAATGACCAATTGTACTAGATCTGGAACATCCAAACCTATAAATCTGGTATCAAAGAGTGGAGAACTCATATATGACATCCTTGGTATCTCAAGTCTAAGGACCAGATATACCACTAGGACTACGAAATCACTGTTTGACAATAAGGCATCATCAACCATCCAGCATTCTGTAAGCGGATCAATTAGTGAACTCATTCTCCAATGAGCACCTACACTGTATCCCTAGTGTCCCCACATGAGCAGCTATGAGAGCAGCTGCATCCATCATATGGATGGGTATACAGCACACCAGTCTGTCCAGTTATCACTATGTCCCTCTCGAGTAACTTATGACCGGGATTATTTAGGATCTGTGTTTAAAGGTGAATCGATCTCATTATCGTGATCTCATCACGATCCGATTCACATTGCATAGAACTAAGGACATCACAATATATACATACATATATGCAATAGTTAAGATAAAGTGATAAATGCCAAAATATAATAGGCAAAAAGATTCCGTGTCAAGTCACACGTGTCATCACTCATGTGATTAGCTTGTTGGGCACCTATGACTAGCAATCACTATCTCTCTAATAAGTTGGAACCTTATTAGAACACTTCTGATGAGACCAAGGTTCCCTCATTTAAGCAATCACCCCATAGTTGTCACAATATAAGGAAATCAGCTCCTCGCTACCTGGCACGACTCCCAGATCTGTGATGAACTTTTTTTTTATCTAAACTCCCTTCTTTGATGCCTTTGTTGTAGTAATGTACTCCACCTCTGTGGTCGAGTCAGTAGTAGTATCTTGCTTGGAACTCTTCTAACATACTACTCCTCCATTCAGAGTGTACGCATACCCCAAATTTGACTTGCTATCATCGACATCGGATTGGAAACTCAAGTCCGTGTAGCCTTTAACCCTAAGGCTACTACCTCAATATACCAGTAAAATATCCTTAGTCCTTTTCATGTTCTTAAAGACACACTTTACAGCTTTTCAGTGCTCCAAGCCTAGATCCGCATGATACCGGCTCGTGACACTCAGAGCATACGCTATATCAGGTCTGGTATATAGCATAGCATACATGATAGACCCTATCGCTGAGGCATATAGTATCTTATCCACGTTCGCCTTTTCTTCAGGAGTCTTAGGGGACATACTCCTAGAAAGTAATATCCCATATCTCATCGGTATGAGACCTCTCTTTGAATTTTTTACGCGAAACCTTTTGACAATGGTGTCTATGTACTTGGATTGGGACAAGCTAAGCATCCTATTAGATATATCTCTATATATCTGAATCCCCAAGATATATGATGCTTCCCCTAAGTCCTTCATGGAGAAGTGTCTAGATAACTAAGTTTTTACTGCGGATAGCATTCCTATATCATTCCCAATGTTCAGGATGTCATCTACATATAATACCAAGAAGATAATATCGCTCCCACTTACCTTCCTATACACATAAGGCTCATCTTCGTTCTTAACAAAATGATAAGATCTGATTGCCTCATCAAATCTTATGTTTCAACTTCGGGAAGCTTGCTTTAGTCCATAAATGGACCTCAGCAACCTACATACCTTATTTGGGCATGTTGAATCTCGTATTTTGATGATGAAACTCCTTGATATATGTTTATGATTTAATCTGCGTTTTGAGTGACGCAGGGTGCTTCGATTTGGATGAGACAATTAAAGCAGGAACATCATGTTATGCCGGAGGAACATGTCAGAAGATTGGACGTCGGGCCGGTGGATCGGTTGACGTATCGACAGAAGGCTTCGGGTCGTGGACTCGGGCATCGGGCCAAGAAGAGCGGGTATTATGCCAAGGATAACAAAGTTACGGAGTCAACTGGCCAATTGGATAATAGGCTACAGGAAAGGACGATGCGCCGAAGAATCGGACGAAGCATCGAGGGACCAATGACATGCCGGACAACTTGGTTAATTGCTTAGGATTAATTGTCTCGATCGAAGTTTTTTGTTTTGAGTGTGCAGGATTAACTACGATGAAAGTAAGACATGCAGTAGGAGTTGCGCCGGAGTCATGACAATGATCACGTTGGGAGTTCGAGAGCTCGATGGAAGTTCGGACAGTCGTCGGAGGTTCTGCGGGAACAAATCCGAGAAGTCCAGAAGCTTGCCAAAGGAGCTCGTCGGAACTTGCCAAGAGGATCGTCGCAGTCCAGGATTTTGCCGGAAGTCCGCAGGAGCATCACCGAGGGTTCATCGGATGATCGACGGAAGTTCGCTGGAAACTCGCCGGAAGAAGCGAGTGACGCACCGAAGCAAGCTGCAGAATATGTCTTAGGAAATAATCGTAGTTAGCACTTTGATTAAGTTAGAAATGGGAGGTGATCCCATTAGCTTAATCCTGGGGCAATTGGGCCCCTGAAGAACTCAAATTGGGTCGAATGGTTCAACCCATTCGGACCCAGGTTGCTGTGGGAGGTGCAACCGCCCAGGCAGGGAGGTAGCACCGCCCAGGCTATGTCTCCCAGCGAGACTGGGCGGTGCAACCGCCCCAGCCAAGAGGTGCAACCGCCCAGGGCTCAGTCTCCGAGCGAGACTGGGCGGTGCAACCTCCTCTGTCAGGAGGTAGCACCGCCAGAGCTCAAGTTTCGAGCTCTGCCAGGCGGTGCAACCTCTCTAGTCAGGCGGTGCAACCGCCTGAGCTCGGTCTTCGAGCTCTGGCAGAGAGGTGCAACTGCCCCTGATAGAGGTAGCACCGCCCAGAGGCTCAGTCTTTGAGCTCTGCCAGGCGGTGCAACCGCCCCAGTCAGGAGGTGCAACCGCCTGATCCCGGAATTCCGGGATTTGATCGTTTTGAGCTCCAAATTTGAATTGGGTTGGGGCCTATAAATACCCCACCCATTCAGCACTGAAAATATACAGAACTACATCGAATTCTTGATCTTTTTTGTGAATCTAAGAGCTCAAATTTGTGTAAAGTCCAAAAGTTCTCCTCTTTCTGTTCTTCAAGTCTTGAGTTGTAAAGAGAGGAGAGAAGGGTTCTGTAAGGGTTGTCTCCTGAGCCCGTCAAAAGGAGTGAAATTGTAAAAGGGCAGTTGGCCTTCGCCTATTGAAGGAAGGCCTCTAGTTGACGTCGGTGACCTCGTCGGTGGAGGAAGCCAAAAGTGGAGTAGGTCAAGACTGACCGAACCACTCTAAATCTCTGGTTTGCTTTTATTTTGAGCACTTTATCATTACTGCAAACCTCCTACATAGCTACTGCTCTCTGCGCTTTTACGAACAAGTTTCTAAGTTCTGATCTTTCCGAATCTGCATTCAGACGTAAATCGGTGTTTTCGTACGATCTTTACATTGCAGTTTACATTTACGTTTTGATTCTATTTATAACTGCAAACTGTCTTCTGCGCTTTTTCGAACGAGTTTCTTTACAATGTACGTTTACGTTTTGATTCCATTTATAACCGCAAACTGCGCTTAGACGCAATCTGTGCCTAGACGCAAACTGCGCTTAGATGCAATCTGAGCTTAGACGCAAACTGCGCTTAGATGCAAACTGCGCTTAGGCGCAATCTGCATTTAGACGCAAACTGCATTTAGACGCAAACTACATTGAGACGCAAACTGCGTAAACTGCGCTTAGACGCAAACTGTGTTTAGACGTAAACTGCACTTAATCATAAGTAATCTTAGAATCGGCTTTTGCATCAAAATAGTTTTTATCGAACGAACGCAGCTTTTGATTTTAATCGCTGAAAGATTTCTGCTGCACTAATTCACCCCCCCCCTCTTAGTGCTCTCGATCCTAACAATTGGTATCAGAGCGGGGTATTTCTCATTTCGGATTTACACCCGAGAGAAATGGCTCTTTAAGAGGGCTTTTCGGTCTTTCGTCCACCGTTCTTTAACGGATTGGACTACACTTATTGGAAAACTCGAATGAGAGTTTTCTTGATTTCTCTAAATCTGGATTTATGGAATATCGTTGAAAACGGTTTTCAACTTCCCTCTAAACCGATGAACGAATGGTCGGATTTAGAGAAGAAGTATTTTTCTTTAAACGCAAAGGCTATGAATGCCTTATTTTGCGCTTTGGACAAAAATGAGTTCAATCGGGTTTCTTTGTGCGAAACGGCTTTCGATATTTGGCGCACTCTTGAAATCACGCACGAGGGAACTAGTAGAGTCAAAGACTCGAAAGTTAATATTTTACTACATGATTTCGAGCTTTTTCATATGAAGCCAAGCGAAACCGTTGTTGACATGTACACCCGTTTTACGGATGTCGTCAATGGTTTAAAATCACTTGGTAAAAGCTTTTCGGACTTTGAACTCATTAACAAAGTTTTGCGCTCACTTTCTAAAACTTGGGATTCAAAAGTAACTGCTATTCAAGAATCGAAAAACTTGAACCAATTTCCACTTGAAGAACTAATTGGTTCATTGATCACATATGAAATGACGTGCAATGCACGTGAAGAACTTGAGAACCACCTTCCAAAGAACAGGAAGGATTTGGGACATAGAACATTTGAAGACCACTCGAGCATAAGCTCAAGTGATGGTGAACTTAAACTACAAATGAAACAAAAATTAAAAAGTAAAAAGAACGGAACTACTTGCTTTGAACGCAAGAAGAAGAACAAAAATTGGGATGAATCAAGCTCCTCCGAAGACGAGGAGAAAATCAACAAAGGCGAGGTGGCAAACTACGCCTTTCGACGCTGAGGTAATCAAAATGCCTTTAATTTACTTTGAAATTACATGATGCTTTTCATAAAGCATTTTTCTTTTTTTAATTTTCTTGAAAATTATATGTTTAATAATTTTATAATGAAAATACAAACAATTAGGAATCATGCTTATCATTCTAGTAATTTTAAAAATAATCATGAAAATTGCATGTTTATGATAAATAAAATGATTTTGATTAAAAATACCTTATGAAATCATGCTATATGTGGTTGAGAAGTAATAATGTGTATCATGTTGATTTCCATTGTTATTTCTCGATTTTGAGTATATGAAATCATGTTCAATTTGAAGTTATGATTAATGAGTATATATTTTTTTGAAATTATGGTGATTCTTGATTATCGATTTTCATGATAATAATAGTGGCTTTAAAAAAAAAAAAATTGATGCATGTTTTCATAAATGAAAAGGCATGCTAACATGAAATTTATCACTTAAAATGAAATACTTAAAAAGGGGGAAAATATATTATCAATGAAATCATGAATCTATTTATGTTTTGTGAGTCATAGAAATGATTTTGATGACTTAAAATTGAAGAGAGTTTTATCAAAATCATGATCTTGATTTATCAAATTGAATGAATTGAAAATGAATAATGATTTTTCTCTTGAATGATTGTGACTTGTATTCCTTGTATTCATGATATGATTTTTATGCAATTCCTTGTATTCATAAAACATTTATCTCATCACTCAATTATTTCTTTTCAATATTCCTCAAGTGATGATATGAATGCATGAGATATTCATGAATTTATTTTTTCGATCATGCATGGTAGGATGCAACGTGACAAATTAATACCATGATGATTTGAAATATTTATGATTTGGAATGATGCATATGCTTTTTATTATGATAATGTATGATGTGTATCATGAATGCTTAAAAAAATAAATAAATAAATAAATAAATATTTATATCATGTTAGATGGTTTTACGTATTATGCATGATAAGCTATAGTGATGAGTGAAACAATGATTGAAATAATATGAATGATGATTTGGAATCATGCATATAATAATGAGTTTATATGTTTTGAAAATGTGCATGTTTTAATTTGAAAATATAATGATGCACAAATAAGATTGATACTAACCTTTGTCATGATTTAAAAATTGATGTAAAGGGTTTTTCCCTTCTTTTTGACAATGACAAAAGGGGAGATAGTTAGCTTGCACAATTCAAGAAGAAAGCAAAAATTACACTTCTCAAAAGAGAAGAAATTGCTATCTTGAACATCACCAAGAAGTGCTATCTTGCAAATCTCAAGACACACAAATGCAATCACGCAAAATTTGTAATTTTGCACATCATTAAAATTTATGATGCTTTGGTGATTATGCATGTTCTAAAATGTTATAAAATTCACTAGCTTGCATGATGTAGAACTTAGCTATATTGAACATCACCAAGGAATGCTATCTTGCCTATCTCAAGAAGCAAAAAAGTTAACTTGCACATCTAGCAAAACTTATATTTCATGAAGCAAAAGTTGCTTTCCTAAACATCTCAAAATTGCTAGCTTGCGGGCCTTAAAATGTAGAAATTTTTTGCTAGCTTGTATATGGTAAACTTGCTATCATACTACCATAATGATGAGCATGCCTTATCTTCATGATTATATTTGAAAAACTATGACAAAAATATGTCCGAATGATTAAACGTGTTAAAATTATTTTTCGGACTTTTTTGATTGAATGATCAAATCACTTGATTGCCATAATGATTTTACACAATTACTTGCCATGATTACATGTTGGAAATTATGTGCTTAAATATAAAAAAATTCCATGATAATAAGCATGTTTTACCTTCATGATTGTAATTGAATATCTCTAGTAAAACCCTGTCCGAATGTATGAAAGTGTCAAATTTCATTTTCGGATTTTCTTGATCCTAACAATTGGATTTTCTTGATACATTATCCTTTTCCGAACTTAACAAGCATATGTCATATCAAGTTTAATTCACATCATTGATTTTTGACATATGGAATCATCAAGCAAATGCACTTATCATGTGAAAAATATTTTTCGAGAAACATATTTGATGATTCCCTCTTATAAAAGGATGATATTTTTATATACAAGGATTTGACTCACTTACATATCTTAATCCTTGCAAAAATGAAGTGTGCTTTAATATCTTATCGATTTGAACTTCACATATGGCTTTCCTCCTTCATGTAAAAAGATAACAAATAAAAAGGAAGAAGCAATAAAAGCTATCTCCATGTCATGTTTTCCTCGAGATGTTTGCATAATTAGTATCCTATCACTCACTATTGGAAAATGACATAAACCAACTTATGGCATCGCACTTATATTTAAAATTTGCTTATATCGTTCTTCTTGTTGTTGATGACAAAGGGGGAGAAATATATAAATTGATACTATGAGTGCAATATTTGAAGAATATGAATAGATGTCATGAATGCCATATTATGATGAGATATCAAAAGCAGCATTCATATGAATAGGTGCTATGTATGTCATATCATGTTAAGATATCAAGAACTTGAATCGCAATTTTACATATTGATATCTTACCATTTGATGATAGCAAACTTGCATGATGGTAACAATAGATATTATGTTTTTCATGCAATGAGTTAAAACTTACATCACAAACACTTGATTATGGTACCTCTCCTTTTTGTTGATGACAAAGGGGGAGAAGTATGTTGATGACATCACATGTTATGCATAAGTTTATGATGACATGTTGCTTGGATTTTTGAATCCAAGAGTTTCTATCAATATGGCATACTGATAGGGGAAGTTTGTTTAAACTCTGGGAGTTCAGGTTAACTCCGTTTATGATGACATGTTGCTTAGATTTTTGAATCTAAGAGTTTCTATCAATAAGGCATATTGATAGGGGGAGTTTGTTTAAACTCCGGGAGTTAAGTTTAACTCCGTCATCAAGTAGTTGTCATCATCAAAAAGGGGGAGATAGTTGAATCTCGTATTTTGATGATGAAACTCCTTGATATATGTTTATGATTTAATCTGCGTTTTGAGTGACGCAGGGTGCTTCGATTAGGATGAGACAATTAAAGCAGGAACATCATGTTGTGCCGGAGGAACATGTCAGAAGATTGGACGTCGGGCCGGTGGATCGGTTGACGTATCGACAGAAGGCTTCGGGTCGTGGACTCGGGCATCGGGCCAAGAAGAGCGGGTATTGTGCCAAGGATATCGGAGTTGCGGAGTCAATTGGCCGATTGGACAATAGGCTACAGGAAAGGACGATGCGCCGAAGAATCGGACGAAGCGTCGAGGGACCAATGACATGCCGGACAACTTGGTTAATTGCTTAGGATTAATTGTCTAGATCGAAGTTTTTGTTTTGAGTGTGCAGGATTAACTACGATGAAAGTAAGACATGCAGCAGGAGTTGCGCCGGAGTCATGACAATGATCACGTTGGGAGTTCGAGAGCTCGATGGAAGTTCGGACAGTCGTCGGAGGTTCTGCGGGAACAAATCCGAGAAGTCCAGAAGCTTGCCAAAGGAGCTCGTTGGAACTTGCCAAGTGGATCATCGTAGTCCAGGAGTTTGCCGAAAGTCCGCAGGAGCATCACCGAGGGTTCATCGGATGATCGACGGAAGTTCGCCGGAAGTTCGCCGGAAACTCGCCGGAAGAAGCGAGTGACGCACCGAAGCAAGCTGCAGAATATGTCTTAGGAAATAATCGTAGTTAGCACTTTGATTAATTTAGAAATGGGAGGTGATCCCATTAGCTTAATCCTGGGGCAATTGGGCCCCTGAAGAACTCAAATTGGGTCGAATGGTTCAACCCATTTGGACCCAGGTTGCTGTGGGAGGTGCAACCGCCCAGGCAGGGAGGTAGCACCGCCCAGGCTATGTCTCCCAGCGAGACTGGGCGGTGCAACCGCCCTAGCCAAGAGGTGCAACCTCCCAGGGCTCAGTCTCCGAGCAAAACTGGGCGGTGCAACCTCCTCTGTCACGAGGTAGCACCGCCAGAGCTCAAGTTTCGAGCTCTGCCAGGCGGTGCAACCTCTCCAGTCAGGCGGTGCAACCACCTGAGCTCTGGCAGAGAGGTGCAACCGCCCCTGACAGAGGTAGCACCGCCCAGAGGCTCAGTCTTCGAGCTCTGCCAGGCGGTGCAACCGCCCCAGTCAGGAGGTGCAACCGCCTGATCTCGGAATTCCGGGATTTGATCGTTTTGAGCTCCAAATTTGAACTGGGTTGGGGCCTATAAATACCCCACCCATTCAACACTGAAAATATACAGAACTACATCGAATTCTTGATCTTTTCTGTGAATCTAAGAGCTCAAATTTGTGTAAAGTCCAAAAGTTCTCCTCTTTCTGTTCTTCAAGTCTTGAGTTGTAAAGAGAGGAGAGAAAGGTTCTGTAAGGGTTGTCTCCTGAGCCCGTCAAAAGGAGTGAAACTGTAAAAGGGCAGTTGGCCTTCGCCTATTGAAGGAAGGCCTCTAGTTGACGTCGTTGACCTCGTCGGTGGAGGAAGCCAAAAGTGGAGTAGGTTAAGACTGACCGAACCACTCTAAATCTCTGGTTTGCTTTTATTTTGAGCACTTTATCATTACTGCAAACCTCCTACATAGCTACTGCTCTCTGCGCTTTTACGAACAAGTTTCTAAGTTCTGATCTTTCCGAATCTGTATTCAGACGTAAATCGGTGTTTTCGTACGATCTTTACATTGCAGTTTACATTTACGTTTTGATTCTATTTATAACTGCAAACTGTCTTCTGCGCTTTTACGAACGAGTTTCTTTGCAGTTTACATTTACGTTTTGATTCCATTTATAACCGCAAACTACGCTTAGACGCAATCTGTGCCTAGATGCAAACTGTGCTTAGACGCAAACTGTGCTTAGACGCAATCTGAGCTTAGACGCAAACTGCGCTTAGATGCAAACTGCGCTTAGGCGCAATCTGCATTTAGACGCAAACTGCATTTAGACGCAAACTGCATTTAGACGCAAACTGCGTAAACTACGCTTAGACGCAAACTGTGTTTAGACGTAAACTGCACTTAATCATAAGTAATCTTAGAATCGGCTTTTGCATCAAAATAGTTTTTATCGAACGAACGCAGCTTTCGATTTTAATCGCTGAAAGATTTCCGCTGCACTAATTCACCCCCCCCCCCCCCCCCCCCCCTCTTAGTGCTCTCGATCCTAACAGGGCAATCCTTAGACACGACTCCCTCAGGATGTATCATATATACCACATCCTCGAGGTTGCCATTGAGGAACACGATTTTCACGTACATCTGTCAGATTTCATATTCATAGTATAATGCAATAGCTAATAGAATTCAGATATATTTTAGCATGGCTATGGGTGAGAAGGTTTCGTGATAAACAACACATTGCCTTTCACGATACCCATTAGCCACTAGCCTTGCTTTATAGGTCTCTACCTTTCCATCTACTCTGATCTTCTTCTTGAAGATCCATTTGCAATTGATGGGTATAATACCCTTTGCTGCATCAACTAAGTTTCAAACTGTGTTGGAGTATATGGAATCCATCTTAAAATTAATGGCTTCTTGTCACTTCCCAAAGTCTATACTCATAATAGCCTCCTCATAGGTTTGAGGATCAATATCCTCAACATCCTCTCCTCTAATATGTCTCACATATCTCTCAGGAGGATGAGATACTCTGTCGGACAAACGTAAAGTTAGAACTTATGTGCTAGGTACCTGAACAAACTCGAGCTATGGAGTGGTGCTTGAGCTAGGTTCTCCAATCTCGCTCAACTCTATCATGCCCCCATTGTCTCCGCCAAGAATGTGTTCCTTCTCAAGGAACACCACTCTCTTGGCTACAAAGACCTTTTGGTCCTTGGGATGATAGAAATAATACTCACAAGTTTCCTTAGGGTATCCCATGAACTTTTACCGCTCCGTCGTCGATTCTAACTTATCGGGGTTGTATCTTTTAACGTGGGTAGGGCAGCCCAAAATCATAACAAACTTAAGATCGGGCTCTTTTCCTTTCCGTATCTCATATGGTATAGATACTATCAACTTAGTTGAAACTCTGTTCAGAAGGTAAGTTGCGGTCTCTAGGGCATATCCCCAAAATGAGATGGGTTTGTCAACGAAACTCATCATGGATCGCACCATATCGAACAATGTATGATTCCTCCTTTCAAATATACTATTGAACTGAGATGTATAAGGAGATATCAATTGGGATAGAATCCCATGGTCTTTGAGAAATTAACTGAACTATGTACTCAAGTACTCATCTCCTCGATTTGATCAAAGAGTCTTGATACTCTTTCCAGTCTAGTTCTCTACTGCATTCTTATACTCTCTAAATTTCTCAAAGGCCTCGGACTTGTACTTCATCAAGTACATATGTCTATACCTTAATAAATCATTAGTAAAAATAATAAAGTAGGAGTAACCATCTATGACATGAGTTGACATGGGTCTATATACACCACTATGTATAAGTTCCAACAGCTCAATGGCTCTCTCTCTAGTTCCACCAAAAGGAGAGTTGGTCAATTTTTCATGAAGGCAAGGCTCGCAAGTTGCATATGACTCATAGTTGAATGGATCTAGATATCTATCCTTTAGCAACTTATAAATCGTTCCCTCATGGATGTGACCTAGACTACAATGCGACATGTATGCACTGTTCACCTCATCTCATTTTCTCTTGGACACATTTACATTCATGATATGTAGAGCAGTGTCTAGCATAAACAAACCATTATGCAATGTTCCTCTCATGATGATCTTATCATCTAATAATATTGAACAACCATTATTCTAAAAAACTAATTTATATCTACTAACTATCAAATATGAAATGAAAATAATATTCTTAATAATAGAATGAGCAAAATAGCATGTATCCAATGCAATAATAGCTCCACCAAGTAGATGTAGGGTGACCTTGCCAACAACTACTATAGCAACTTTTGCTCTATTTTCCATCTTGAGGTTTATCTCGCCTCTCACCAATCTCCTAGGTCTTGTAAGAACCTACAATGAATTGCAAATATGATAAGCACTATCGGTATCCAATACCCATGTATTATCATAAGAGTCTAACAAATAGAGACTGATCATGAATGTACTTGAAGCTTCTCCAAGCTTCTGTTTTGCCCTCTCTACAAGGTACTCTTTGCAGTTCCTCTTCTAGTGCCTATCTTTATCATAGTTGAAGTAATGACCTTTGTCCTTTCCTGGGTCTTTCTTAGCAACCTTTGCTTTACCCGGTCTGTCCTTGCCCTTCTTAAGGGACTTGTCTGCTTACCTTTTCTTTCTGGTCTCACCAATATAGAGAACTAGCTTCTCTTTTTTGATAGTGCTCTCTGTCTCCCTTAACATATTGAGGAGCTAAAAGAGAGTCACTTCAAGCTTGTTCATATTAAAATTAATTATGAACTATGAAAAGGAATCTGGTAGGGACCGAAGCACAAGATCCATGAACATGTTATCCTCTAGGACTATTCCTAGACCTGTGAGTTTTTCTATCTACTCAATCATCTTTAGGACATGGTTCTTAACCGGTGTCCTCTTAGTTATCATAGCGTGGAAGAGGCTCTTGGATATCTCATATCGTTAAGTCCTTTTTTGTTCCTTAAACAGTTTGCAGACATATAGGAAAATGATGTTCTTGCTCAGTCAATCCGTATAATTCTCAAGCACACGATTTTATCTACTATAAGAACAATTCTCAAGTTACGTAGCCAATCCATATAATTCAGACCAGTGAGATGGTTGATATTAAGTATGCCACAAAAGGGATTTGAAAGCGACATTTTCTAAAAATAAAGATGCAGCAAAAATAAATAACATGCATATTTTATAAAATAAATAATCAAGATATGGACTTCTATCTTAATCTACTCTCACTATTTTATTAGCGAGTCATGCGATACCCTCAGCATGTGAAACGGAAGTCTTCGGTAGACTTCTAGTGGAGATCGGGATCTAATCAATGTCTTAGTGTAACCTCGAGGGACTCGACCAATCACACTAAGCCCAAAAGGTAGGTAACTATTACCGATCACAACTCCTTGTGATTTCCATCCTATTCGACCTCTGAACTATCATGGTCTTGAGGGACTCGACCAACTATGATGTTTGGTTAAGTCAACACCATGGTTATAAAAAGAGTTTGATTCGATGATATTCCCTTGAGGGACTCGAACAAGCATACAATGTCCTTAGGTCACTGGTGACATCTCTATATCATAGGCAAGATAGCGAAACATGATATAGGTGAGCCTCGAGGGACTCGACCAACTCAACCTACATTGAGAATCGGTCCCTACCTATAATGATAGAAGGCCACGTGAGTCAATCTAATTGCCTCACATTTTCCGACTTAATATTGTCGATAGAGGGGTTTCTTTGATTTGGTCTCATAATATAACGTATCACACACATACATATTTAATATATATTTACATCGCATATATATATACATATATGTATACATATACATATATGTATACATATAAATATATGTATACATATATGTATACATATACATATATATATACATATACATATACATATATATATATACATATATATATACATACATATATATATACATATATATATACATACATACATATATATATACATACATATATATATATATGTATACATATATATATATATGTATACATATATATATATATATATGTATACATATATATATATATATATATATATATACATATATATATATATGTATACATATATACATATATATATACATATATATATATATATATGTATACATATATATATATATGTATACATATATATAGTAGGTGTACAAGTAATCATATATCAAATGAGCAATCACACCAGATGATCATGGACCACAGCCTAATGTGATCAGGCCCGAGTCAATAGGCCTAATAACTCACATCATGATCTATGTGTACAACGATGCATCTCTATGCCATGTGATCGTACATCTCGTTCTCATCGGTTCCGTTAGCATCTCAACGTATCTCCATGCATCGCGATCGTCCACCTCGACATCATGGGTCCCGTTATCGCTTCCACGCTCCCACTGCGCCTCCTCATGTGATTACAAATTAATCATATGCACGTAGGCCCGACAATAAACGAGAAATAAAATAGAGGCTTGTAAGCCCCAATAATAATAATCAAAAGTACACACATCACATAGTCTATTATCATACATCACATGTATATATCATCATTTAGGACTACTAGATAATAATAATAACCATAATCAATTAAACTTTGTAATTAATTAATATTTTTTGAAATTGGGGACATGTAGAGAATTTTCTGAATTATGAGGACAGAATTGAAATTTTATAAATTCACAAGGGCAAAATTATCTTTTTACCCAAAAAATGTAAATACCTATCCTTGCTGCTTGTTGCCACTACGCAACCCTGTAGGCAGTGGCCCTCTACGCCAAGGGGGCGAGGCCGCCACCCTTGCTTGTGGGTGACGCCGCCGCTGCAGGTGGGCACCCCCTTGGGTGGCTCTACTAGGGCTCGCGTGCGGGCCCAGTGGCGGCAGGTGTCACTTATGCCCACGCATAGGCGGTCGCCACTGGTGAGCCCCACCCCTATGGGCGGCTCGCTTGCGAGCGCCGCTGCAGGCAACCGTACTTGCATGCACAGTGCTCGCGTGCAGGTGACTACTGCTATAGCAGCCCGTCGACCGCTAGCCAAGAGCTTGCACGCTGATGGCAACACTGCCATCTATGAGGGCAGCAATAGTTGTTGCCCCTTTCTCGCTTTTGTGTCAATGATTTTGACGTCAAAAGCTTCTCCAAAACACAACACACGCAGTTCAAAACCAATCTTTCGCACAAACAACTTAGCTCTGATACCACTGTAGGGAAACATTAGGGGGCATCATATGCGCAGCGGAAGAACATAAAAATAAAATTCCTAAATTTCTCATCGATGTGTTCGTCATCATGTGAAGATTGGTGCACAAAATCCACGAAACTTAAATCCACACGTGAGATAGTTGTGTTACTTAGAGAGATCGTATATTCCTGAATCCCTGCAGATCTATAGGAGAGGATGAAAGAAGTCAAGCACCCTCCTCTCTAGCGGTGACCCACACAGTAAGGCTACAATGATGCTATTCAAATCTCCAGGCCTGCTCTCTGAGGAGGAGAAGGGAAGGAGAATAGGAGATGGTAACCCAAAGAGGCTCTGGTCGATGAACCATTGGTTCCCTCCTATTTATATAGGTCCTATGTCAACTTAACCCTAATGGATCCTGCCTTATTGGGTATTGGATCTTCATCCAACTACCAAAGCCTCTTAGATTAGTGGATCTCTATCTAATAATCTCTCATTGGCTTTTATTGGATCTCATCAATAGGATCAAATAATTCAAGGGCTTATTGGATATCCAATAAGATAGGGGCTCCGACGGATATCTTATATCCGAGCATCTACTCATTGCAATGCCTACCATATATGTATGATCCTCTAAGCCCAATATCAAGTTGGCTGTGAGTCATACCTGTCAGAACTCCTTCTAGCTTAGTGAATTATTATCTCCATAATAATTCACTCGACTCATCGACTGCGATCATACTAGGCCACTACTCCGTCGTCCCCCAAACGATATAGGAAAATCCAATCCATTGGACCTGTCTGTCCTCAGTTATCATATACCTATAGTCCCTCATCTATTTAATATTCCAGAAACTGTATACCGAGCATGGTGTTGTTAGACCCATACAGTCTCTACTCGAGTCTCGTTCTAATCGGATTCTCCCGGAGAACTCTTTCTCTCTCAATCCAAATGACCCTAGCTAGGGATTTGTCTGAGTAAGAATATATAAGATATTCCTCTCATAACACTGAGAGTGGATGATCCTCTATCGACACTCAATAGTCTTCGTAAGGTTAGCTACCACTCCCGATGACCGGTTGTACTAAATCTGGAACCTCTAGACCTATAAATACGATATCAAAGAGTGTAGTACTCATACAGGGCATCCTTAGTGTCTCAAGTCTAAGGATCATATACACCATTGGGATTACGGAATCACTATCTGATAATAAGGCATCGTCAACCATCTAGCATTCTGTAAACGGATCAATTAGTGAACTCATTCTCCAATGAGCACCAGTACTGTATCTCTAGTGTCCCCACACGAGCAGCTATGAGACCAGCTGTATCCATCATATGGATGGGCATACAACACACCAGTTTGTCCGGTTATCTCGATGTCTTTCTTGAGTAATTTATGACCGGGATTATTTAGGGTATGTGTTTAAAGGTGAATCGGTCTTATTATCGTGATCTCATCACGATCTGATTCCCATTGCACAGATCCATGTACATCACAATATATTCAAGTAATATGCAATATAAAGCGATAAAATACTAAATAATAATAATAAGTAAAAAGACTGCATGTCAAGTCACACATGCCATCACTCACGTCATTAGCTTGTAGGGCACCTATGACTAGCATCTTGCACATCTAAAAAAAGAAGCATGCTAGCTTGCATGTTTCAAAAATTTTCTAGTTACACTTCTCCTTTTTGTGGATGACAAGGAAGAAAAGTTATGATGATAGTTTAAAATTTGAATCATGCATGGTATTATATACTTTTATATTTTGAAATTATGTATGCTAATTTAAAATTATGCATGTAATACTTCAACATAACTAATGATTATGTTGATATGATGTATTGTATATGATTTATGATTGAAATTATGACATATAAATAGAGGGAGTTTAGTTAAACTTCGTCATCAATTGATTGTCATCATCAAAGAGGGAGAGATTGTTGAATCTTGAATTTTGATGATGAAATCAATTGATAAATTTATGATCTAATGTATATTTAAGTGACGCAAGACTGACTTTGATCATAGAAAGACAATTCGATTAAAGCAAGAGGAATCAAACGTTGGGCCGGAGTAGAACATGTCAGAAGATTGGATGTGAGGTCGGAGGAATGATCGACATGCTAGAAGGACTTCGTGCCATGAGTTCGGGCATTAGGTCGAAGGATCAGACATTGTGCTAAGGAGATTGGAAGTTGTGGGAGGTCCAACATACCGATTGGGTAATACGTCTAAGGAGATGACGATGCGCCAAAGGATTAGACGAAGTGCTGGATGAACCAATGACATGCCAGACAACATAAGATTCATGCTTATAATCGTGTGTGTCTAGATCGAGTTAGTTAGGTCTAATTGAGTTAGTTTTGGGTGTAACCATATCAACTTAATTAGGGGCCAATTGGGCCTGAATTAGGGCTGAATTGGGTCAACTGTTTAGCTTATTCAGTGACCTATAGTAGGGTCTAGCGGTGGCACTGCCAGCTCTAGCAATAGAACCACCAGAAGTTCAGTCTCCCAAGGACTAATTTGGTGATGGTATTGCCCAAACAAGTGGTGGTACCACCTAGACACAATCTTCTAGGCTGTGTCAGACAATCATACCGTTCAGACTAGCGGTAGTACCACAAGTGCAAGGTTGTCAAGTGATAGTAGCACCCAAATTAGGCGGTGGTACTATCTAGTGTCAATGTCAGACTAGGCAGTGGTATCGCCTAGTGTTAGACTAACAAGCGATGGTACCGCCAGAACCCAGGAAACCTGGTATGAGACCTTTTTTGCATTATTTTTAAAACCATTTAGAGTATATAAATACCTCACTCTTTCCTGCTTGGGGAATTAAAAAATAGAATAGAAAAGGGGGAAAATATACTTGAGAAAAAAAAGTGTAAACTCTCTTTAAGTATAGAGTCTCATTCTCCTAGGTTTAGAAAGTCTTATAAAGGGAGGAGTGAGGTCTAGTGTGAAAGAGAGTTGTAAAGATTCTCTCCTGAGCCTGTTAAAATGAGAAAGAGTTATAAGATGAAAGTTTTTTTTTTCCCGTTGAAAGAAGATCGATAGTGAACACCAATGGCCTTGACGAAAGAGGAATCGGAAGTAGACGTAGGTCAGGACGACCGAACCACTATAAACTTAGTTTACATTTACTTTATACTTTTTATTCTTATTACAAACTGATTTACTTGCTCACTATGCTTATGAATGCTTTCAAGTTAAACACCTTTCCGATACGGGCTTTCATTGAATGAAAGTTTTAGAATCGTCGAGATTTTTACGAATGTACTAATTCACCGCCCCCCCCCCCCCTTTTAGTGCCAAAATAGTCCTAATAGTTGGTATTAGAGCCACATTATTCTCGGTTAGTTTAATACCTAAGAGAGTTTAAATGGCTTTTATCAACAATCTAGAGGGATACTCTATCACTCGTCCTCTTATTTTTAATGGGACGAACTACAAGTATTGAAAAACATGAATGAGAGTTTTCTTGCTTTCTATGAAATTTGATTTATGAAATTTTATCGAATATGGGTTTCAACAACCCTCTAAACCTATGAATAAATGAAATGAATTTGAGAAAAAAATCATTTTCATTAAATGTTAAAACTATGAATGCTTTGTTTTGTGTTTTGGACAAAAATAAATTTAATCATATTTCGACTTGTGAAACTTCACATGATATTTGGCACACTCTTGAAATTACACATGAAGGCACAAATAGAGTTAAAGAATCTAAAATCAATCTTTTGAAGTATAGTTTTAAATTGTTTCAAATGAAACCATTGTAGACATGTACACCCGTTTTACGGATGTCGTCAATGGTTTGAAAGCTCTTAGACGAAGGTTGCTTGCAGCCTTGGCCAAGGGCCTAATATGTTACTCTCGGCCTGGCCAAAAGCTATCTGGCCAAGAGCAACAAACTCTCAGCCATGGCAGAAGAGTCCTATGCAACCACGGGAAGCTTGGCGGTTAGGGTTTCCTAGCCACCTAGGAGTCCCTACGGCTAGGGATTCCTAGCCACATGGAGCAACTTGGTGGCTAGGGTTTCCTGGCCACCCATGATTGCCTGTAGCCAGGGATTCATATAGAAGAATATCATCACCCATTTTAGAATTTTGAGAGTCATCATCACTGACAACAAAACTCAACTCAACAATACGAAGTTCAGGAAGTTCTATCAATCTTACAAAGTTCAATTAAAGTTTAGCTTACTAGCTCATTCTTAGACCAATGGTCTCACCAAGGTCACCAACCAAGCAATTCTCTAAAGGCTAAAGAAGTTGATCATTGGAGAAAAATGTATTTGGCTGGACAAGCTACCAAGTATCTTGTAGGCTTTTCGGGTGACATCTAAGACCAGGTCGAGAGAATCACCATTTAGCTTAGCCTTTGATACTAAGGCTATCTTGCCACTTGAGATAGTCTTTCCAAGACCTTAGGCTAAGAATTTTAATGAGAATATCTCTAAAAGAGGATTTCAAGTTGGACTCGACCTAATCAGTGAGGTTAGAGCAAGAGCACACCTAAGGGAGTTGAGATATAAGAAAGTGATAGCCAAGCTATATAATTTAGGTGTTCACCCTCTTGGAGTTAGAATAGGGGACATAGTGTTTCGAAAAGCTAAAGTTAGCAACCCAATTATATCCTAGGGTAAGTCAACACTAAACTAAGAAGGGTTATTGAATCATCGAGGTTTTTTGAGATGGAACCTATTGCCTTGGGATAATAGAAGAGGTGGTGTTGATGAAGACATGGCACATTATGAACTTAAAATTTTTTTACCTCGAGATTAGTTCGGGACGACTATGCCTCGAGTGTCAGGCATTAGTCTACTATGTCTTTGGCATCAATTATAAAAAATATATATTTTTTCAAAATGAAGGTATTGCAAGTTAAGGAAAGAAAGTTTTATTACTTTAAAAGAATTATACTGACTTGATCAAGCCTCTACATCTAAAATGAGAACTCAACCTACCGAGGTAAAAACTGATTAGATAGACAAGCCCAATGATGCAACAAGCAAAAGACACAAAGATTAAGTTGGATAGATAGACTCGATGACTCGGTAGAGACCAACACATTATGAGACAACGGGGTAGACATTAGGGTAAGGTGGCAAGCCAAGACCCCCATCAGAAGGCACTTTGGCACTATCAAAACATTTTGATCCTCGGGAAAATCAGTGAATGGATCTTCTTCAATCTCCATCCCGGGATACTTTACTTTGAAATGAGCTAAGGTGGTATAGTACTTGCATTGATACGAGATGACACCCGACCTCTCTAGGCTCCTCTTAAACCCGATGGAGGCATTGCAGTCGACGATCGCTTCCTCCCAATACCTTGGTATCGTGCTTCGCTCAGCCTCCAACGCCTCTTTCAGACCATGAACCTACTAAGTCATACTCATGAACCGCTCATTGGTAGTGATAACTTACTCAACGAGATCAGAGTTGTATGTTCTCGTCAAACCTAGCTCTCAAGTAAGCCACAATAGCTCTTGGGTAAGTCAAAAAAACATGTCACGGTGGGAGGCATAAGATATATGCCCAAGGTACGTGAGTAAAAAAAACCTAACCCGCTTTAGAAGAAACCTATTAAGGTGGGAGGCACAAGATAAAATATGCCTGAGATGCATGAGTCGAGAAAATTAGATAGACATCAAAAGAAACCCGCTATGATTAGAGATACAAGATAAAATGTGTCCAAGGCATATGAGTCAAGAAAAGATAAAATATGCCCAATGCGTGAGTCAGGAAAAGACAAAATGTGCCCTGAGAGAAATATCAACTTATGTTATAAGAAATCTGCTACATTAGGAGGCACAAGATAAAATGTACTTGCAACGCATGAGTTGGGAAAACTCGACCCACGCTAGAAGAAACCTACAATTACTGGAGTCACAAGACAAAATATGCCTATGATGTGTGAGTCGGGATAACTCGACTTGCGTCAAAAGAAACCCACTATGGCGAGATACACAAAAGAAAATATGCATGTGGTGCATGAGTAAAAAAAACTCGACTCACGTTAAAAGAAAGGCACCACGACGGTATGCACAAGGCAAAATATGCCCAAGGTGCATGTATTAAGAAGACCCGACTTATATAAAAGAAACCCATCACGGCGGGAGACATAAAATAAAATATGCCCGAGGTGCGTAAATTAGGAAAACCTGATGGAAGACGTAAGGGAAAGTGTGCCCGTAATATGGAGGTTGAGTGCCAAGCCCCCCTTACTCAAGGTGGGTAGACCATTGCCCAACATAGCCTATTAGCTTGAAAAAAAAGGGAAACCCAACCCTGTCCTCCACCCGAGGTGTGACAGTCAGGAAACCTGACCCTCTCCTCACCTACGGTCATCATCAAGGTCTGGAGGTTGGGAAGCCTGACTCACTCCTTCGCTTGAGGCGAGGAGGTCAGATAACCCATCTCCCTCCTTCGCCCGAGGCACGACGATCGGAAAACCCACCCCCCTGCTTCACTTGAGGTATAGAGGTTAGGAAACTCGACCCTCTCCTCTACTCGAGGCATGCTATGGTTCTCATTGAGGTGTGGAGGTCATGAAGGTCGAGAAACCCAACCCCCTCCTCCACCGAGCTCCTCCACCTAGCATGGAGGTCATGAAACCTAACCCCTTCCTTCACCTAAGTCATGGCAGTCAGAAACTTGACAATCTCCTCCACCTAAGGTGTGATATAGTCCTTTTCAAGGCATAGAGGTCTAGAAACCTAATCCTCTCCTTCACTCGAGGCATGGAGGTCAAAAAACTTGACCCCCTCCCTTGCTCGAGGCGTAGCGATCAAGAAACTCAATCCTCTCCTCGCCTATGATCATCGTCGAGCCATGGAGTTGCTTGAGTACGATGGTCGACAAACCAAACTAGGTTGGGAAGAGACATAGAGGTCCGAAAACCCAACCCTGTCTAACCAAGGTGCATTCCTTAATAATACGAGGGGTATGTTGATGATGGATCGCCACCAGTAGCGCTCACACCCTCGCTCACAGTTCTCCACACTCGAAGGAGGGTTAGGTTCATGTCAGTAAGGATCGATCATCTATTGAGGAGGGTCCATCGATGAGAAGATACTCCTTACCGACGAATGAGGGTCGTCAATTCAAGATGCGAGCGCCCCTCGATTCTATTGGCGTTCACCTAATGCATGCAGTTAGAGAACCAATCAAAAAGTGTTAGAGCTAGCCCCAGGAAATTTACCAAAGGGTAATTTTGGCAACCCAACAAAGACAATAAAACGGAAAGAATAAAAGCGACAAGAACACCAGATTTATGTGGTTCGGTCAATTGACCTACATCCACGGACGAAAGAGGAGCAAATCACTACTATAAAAGAGGGACTATTATAAATGCCTTAGGAAGATGTTCCTAGGCCATAAAATACCCGAAACTATTAAACAAAAAAACCAAACTATTTAACTGAGTGTGGACTTAAACCCAAACAAACACTTAGGTTTTTCTTATGGTGCATCTGACTTCAAAACCCAGGCCCTTATTTATAGTTTAAATAGGAGATACCAAACTTGATTTTCCTGATGTGAGACTATGTGGGACTTGCCAAACTAACAAATCTCCACCTTAGCGTGTCCCAACAAAACTTGCTCCACCTTCTTCACAAAAGCCCCAACGGGCAATCACTAACAATGAACACCAACCAAATCTCAGCACTACTTGAACTTGTAAACCGGAAGAGGCTTCATAAGCATATCTGTTGGATTGTCCTTCGTATGAATTTTCTTAACAAGGACATTTCCCTCAGCAATAGTATCACATTTGCATCCAACAATTTTCTTACCCGAAGGTGGCTTCACAAGATCCCAAGTTCTATTCTGATGGAGAGATTCTATTTCTTCATTTATCGCAATCAATCACTTAGTAGAATTATCATAAGAAACTGCATCTGAGTAGGTAGTAGGCTCACCAACTTCACTTGTTTCTTCTGCAACAAACAAAGCATATGCAACCAAATTTGTATATCTTTATGGTGGTCGAATATCTCTCTGTGGTCTCTCCTTGGCTATGGAATATTGCTCTTCCTCTAGATCATCTTTGTCAGTAGATTCGGGACCATCTACTAGCATTCTTTGAGTAGAAGAGTTTAACTTAAAAGACTCTGAACTACCAATCTTAAGCTCCACCTACTTCTGCGCACTATCATTTGTACAACTAGTAGATTCCTCTTTGGAAGATAACATAGACAATTCATCAAAAGTAACATCTCTACTAATTATAAATTTTGGGGATTTGGGATCAGAACACCATAATATGTATCCTTTCACCCTAGAAGCATACCCAAGGAAAATGCACTTTTTAGCTCGAGTCTCTAATTTTCCTTCATTTACATGTATGTATGCTAGACACCCAAAAATTTTTAAATCAGAGTAATCAGCAGGAGTACCTGACCAAACTTCCTCCGGAGTTCTAAAGTTAAGTGTCGTAAAAGGAGCGCGGTTGACAACGTAACAGGCCATATTAATCGCCTCTGCCCAAAAGTCCTTTGTCAACCCTGCATTTCAGATCATACACCTTGTCCTCTCCAAGAGTGTTATGTTTATACGTTCGGCCACACCATTTTGCTGAGGCATCATCCTAAGAGTGGGATGCCGAACAATTCCTTCATTTTTACAGAATTCATCAAAGTCACCTTCACAAAATTCCATGCCATTATCTGTTCGAAGCCGCTTAATTTGTTTACCTGTTTGCTTCTCAATCAAAGTCTTCCATTGTTTAAATGTTAGAAAAACATCATTTTTATACTTTAGAAAATAAACTCAAACTTTCCTAGAATAATCATAAATGAAAGTCAACATATACCTAGCACCACCCTTAGACTGAACATGAGCTGGACCCCAAAGGTCTGAATGAATATAGTCAAGAGTACCTTTTGTTTTGTGAACTGTCGGAGAATTGAAGCCAACTCTTTTCTGCTTTCCAAAAATGCAGTGTTCATAAAAATCTAGTGGCCCAATACTCTGTCCGCAAAGTAGAACCTTTTTGCTCAATATGTTTAAACCTTTTTTCACTCGTATGACCCAAACACATATGCCATAATTTGATGATGTTAGAATCAAACAATGATGATGATGAGACTGCAACCAAGCCTGTGACAGTAGTTCCCTGCAAAATATATAAGCTACCAGACCTACAAGCTTTCATAACAATAAGAGCACTTCTAGAAACTTTCATAACTTCACATTCAGCTGTGTATTTACACCCAAGGGCCTCTAGGGTGCCTAAAAAGATAAGATTCTTTTTTAAATCAGAAACATGTCTAACATTAGTGAGCATCCTCACAATACCATCATGCATTTTAATTCAGATTGTTTCTCTACCAGCAACATCACATGGGGCATTATTGCCCATCAAAACAATTCCACCATTACAAGATTCATATGTGGAAAACAAATCTCTATTGGGACACATGTGATAAGAATAACCCGAATCTAAAATCCATTCATTTTTAGACCTTGTCCTATCATCAGTAGCAAAAAAAATATTTCCATCATTCTCATCATCTGTTACACTAGCTTCAGCAGACTCAATAGTTTTCTCAACAATTTTTTCCTTTTGCTTTAATTTATTTTTCAATTTAAAGCAATCATCCTTAATGTGCCTCATTTTATGACAATATCTGCATTCCAAATTTCTATGCCTGGATTTAGATCTACTACTGTCAAATTCTCTTTTATCCATTTTACCCCTAACAACTAGACCCTTAGCCTGATTCCCTCTACTTTCCCCAATGATATCTCTGTCTATCTGCTCCTTAGATTTTAGTGCAGATTTAATTTACTGATACAAAATTATTTATTTTTCATAAATCATAGTATCACGGAAATGCTTAAAAGATTGGGAAAGAGAACACAAAAGTAACAAGGTCTTATCCTCATAATCAATTTTTACATTTATATTCTCCAAATCCATAACCAATGAATCAAATTTATTAAGATGTGAGAGTATAGATGTACCTTCAATCATCCGAAGCATATACAAACTTTGCTTTAAGTAGAGACGATTCTCTACTGTCCTCTTCATATACAAGGCTTTAAGCTTATCCCACATGCTCGTAGCCGTAGTCTCCGTAGCTATCTCTTGTAAAACCTCGTCAGAGAGATTTAGAATAATGTTGGATCGGGCCTTCTTATCCATACCCGCAAGATCTTCCTTTGACGTACCATCTGGAATGTTCTCAGCTCCATGTAGTACCAAATCAACTCCGTCTTGAACCAGAATGACCTCCATCTTGAGTTGCCACATGCCAAAGTTGACATTTCTATCGAATTTCTCGACAACGATCTTTGTTATTGTCATTGTTGCCAAAAGATCCCGAAACCAGGCTCTGATACCAATTTGTTAGAGCTAGCCCCAGGAAATTTACCAAAGGGTAATTTTGGTAACCCAACAAAAACAATAGAGCGGAAAGAATAAAAGCAACAAGAACACCATATTTACGTGGTTCGATCAATTGACTTACATCCACGGACGAAAGAGGAGCAAATCACTACTGTAAAAGAGGGACTATCACAAATGCCTTAGGAAGATGTTCCTAGGCCATAAAACACCCGAATCTATTAAACAAGAAAAACCTAAACTATAAGCCCAAACTATTTAACTGAGTGTGGACTTAAACCCAAATCAAACACTTAGATTTTTCTTGTGGTGCATCTGACTTTAACACCCAAGCTCGTATTTATAGTTTAAACAGGAGATACCAAACTTGATTTTCCTGATGTGGGACTATGTGAGACTTGCCAAACTAACAAAAAGACATAAGCATGATGTGTCAGATTAGACGTCGTATTTTGAATTCCTTTCTGAGAGCCTCGAAGCATGCCTTGGCAGAAAAAATAAATAATAGAGAGTACACCATTAGTTAATTATTATTTGACACGTGACTATCATGTAGTGTCTAGGGTGGAAGGAGAAAATGAAGGCCATCCTTTACCCGTCTACCCACGAGGTCAAGGGTCCAAGGTAAACGACTATGGGTTGTCCCTTTTTGTCGCTTATGTGGATAAGAGTCCAAAAGGAGGTTGTTGGAGGTGATTAGAGGTTGTCTCTCTGTAGAATATTTTATAAAATATTCTACCTATTTACGACTAGATATAAAGGCACATCTTCAATATAATAAAAAGGGGGATCACTTTTTTGACAACTCATGTCTAGACTCATATACCTCGGTACTAACTTAAGTATCGAAGGAATTGGATTGAAAAACCTCTCTCGACCTCGATCTTCGTGTAGGTGACACAATGGGAACACAATGTTTCTATCTCGACATACATGTTTGGATCACGTCGGGGGAGTTGACTAGGATGTCAATAGTTTTTTCCCTTAACACTCCTCTTTTTATTTTTTTTCATAATATCATATATATATATATATATATATCTTCATTTTCTTATAGATCCGTTTATAGTTTAGTTACAATATTTTTACACTGTATTATATTATTTATAATAAAATTTTAAAAATATTATAATATAAATTTTTTTACTATATTATAATATTTTTATATTATTGATAATATTATAATATAATATAAAAACGCTATAACATAGTAAAAAATCATGACATAATGTTTTTATATTACATTATAATATTTCTTCGGTATATTAAAAATATTATAATATAGTATAAAAAAATTATAATTGGATCAATAAACTGGTTGATAAAAAAAATGAAAAAAAGATATAAGTGACTGGAAAAAAAGATAAAAATCAAATCAAGGATATTTCAAGTGTTAAGAAAAAAATCGCTATTAAGAAATTACGAGGATTCGAGAATTTTTTTTCAAAAATTCGTCCTAATATTTATTTATGAAACCTGGGTGAAGTGGAAGGACAAAACTTGCCGGATAAGCATGCTCCGCTGACCACGATAAAACAACGTGCAGGAAATCTATCTCCCACCACCATGAGGCCACCTCGACACGCAATACCACGTGGCCCCGACGCCTCGCTCCACCAAACCACCCCACCACTCTTCCCTCCTCTACACGACTTCCTTTCTTCTTCGACTCCGTCTCTTTCCCTTCGCATTTCCACACCACCAAACTCTCCAACACTGCTGCTGCTGTTTAGTTTCCTTGCGCTTTCCATTAGCAGTGATGATGGGGAGTCTGAAAGCAGAGTTTTCGCAGTGGTAAGCTCTCACCTTTGTAACTCGGAGGTATCTTTCGTATATTGCTGTAGCTGCTGCAGAAGAAGAGGAGGGAAAGAGAGATGAAGGTGGCGGTGGAGGTGGTGGACGCCGCAGACCTGATGCCTAAGGACGGGCAGGGTTCGGCGAACCCGTTCGTGGAGGTGGAGTTCGAGGGGCAGCGGCAGCGCACGCAGACGAAGGCCAAAGACCTCAGCCCGGCCTGGAACGAGACCCTGCTCTTCAACGTCGCTGACCCGGCCCTTATCCCCCACCGTACCATCGATGTCTGCGTCTACCACGAACGCAGCAGGTCCGCCTCCCTCCTTGGCGGCGGTGGCGGCCGCCACCACCCCAACTTTCTCGGTCGCGTTCGCGTCTCTGGCGTCTCCGTCGCCCTCTCCGCTGCCGAGGCGCAGGTCCAGCGTTTCCCCCTCGAGAAGCGCGGCATCTTCTCCCACATCCGCGGCGACATCGCCCTCCGTGCCTACGCCCTCCCTGACGCGTTTTCTTCCTCCGCCGCCGCTGCCGCCGCTCCCGCGCCCGTCGAACCAGCTCCTTTCGTCGGCGATCCTGCCCTCGTTGATGCGAAGAAGGTGAAGAAGAAGACCAAGTCGCCCTCGGCGGTGGCGCCGGATGAGCCGCGGGTCTTCTATTCTATTCCCGCCTCCGGCGCCACAGGTGGCGGTGTGCCTCCTGCGCCGGTGATGTCGGTAGCCAGCGTCGCGCACGCGCGGCCTGAGCCACCGCCTGGGGCGGTGGTCCACGTCCGGCCTCCGGCAATGGCCCGTCCGGGCCCCGAGTTCGGCCTCGTGGAGACGGCCCCGCCACTGGCCAGCCGCCTCGGGTACCGCGGCCGCGACAAGATCAGCTCTACCTACGACCTGGTGGAGCAGATGCGCTACCTCTATGTGAACGTGGTCAAGGCCCGCGACCTCCCCACCATGGACGTCACCGGCGCCCTGGACCCCTACGTGGAGGTGAAGCTGGGCAACTACAAGGGCACCACCAAGCACCTGGAGAAGAACCCCAACCCGGTGTGGCGCCAGGTGTTCGCCTTCTCCAGGGACCGCATCCAGTCGAGCCAGCTCGAGGTGGTGGTCAAGGACAAGGACCTCGTTAAGGACGACTTCGTCGGCCGTCTCGTCTTCGACCTCGTCGATGTGCCCCTCCGTGTGCCCCCCGACAGCCCCCTCGCGCCGCAGTGGTACCGGTTGGAGGACAAGAAGGGGGACAAGCTCACCAGGGGAGAGCTCATGCTTGCGGTCTGGATGGGCACGCAGGCTGACGAGGCCTTCCCGGACGCCTGGCACTCCGACGCCCACTCCGTCGGCCTCGACGCCCTCGCCAACACCCGCTCCAAGGTCTACTTCTCGCCCAAGCTCGTGTACCTCCGCGTGCAGGCTATCGAGGCCCAGGACCTCGTCCCCAGTGACAAGAGCCGCCCGCCAAACGTGGTCCTCAAGGTGCAGCTGGGCCACCAGCTCCGCCGCACTCGCCCCGTCGCCGGCTCGGTCAACCCGTCGTGGGGCGAGGAGCTCATGTTCGTCGCGTCGGAGCCCTTCGACGAGCCGCTCGTGTTCACCGTCGAGGACCGGGTGGCGGCCAACAAGGACGAGCCTCTCGCCCGGTTGCTCTTACCGGTGTCCGCGGCCTACCGGCGGACCGACCACAACAAAGCCGTCGAATCTCGGTGGTACAATCTAGCTAAGCCGACAGCCCCCAAGGAAGAGGCCGTCGACGGCGAGAAGAAGGAGAAGTTCTCCAGCAAAATCCACCTCCGCCTCTACCTCGAAATGGGCTACCATGTGCTCGACGAATCCACCCATTACAGCAGCGACCTCCAGCCGGCGTCGAAGCAGCTCAGAAAGCCAAGCATCGGCATATTGGAGCTTGGCATCCTCAGCGCTCGCAACCTGATTCCGATGAAGGCCAAGGATGGCCGGACCACCGACGCCTACTGCGTAGCGAAGTACGGGTCGAAGTGGGTCCGGACGCGGACGCTCCTCGACACCCTGACGCCACAATGGAACGAACAGTACACTTGGGAGGTGTTCGACCCCTGCACGGTGATCACGGTGGCGGTGTTCGACAACTGCCATGTAACCGGCCACAAGGACGACGTCAAGGACCAGAGGATCGGCAAGGTCAGAATCCGGCTGTCGACCCTGGAGGCGAATCGCGTGTACACCCATTTCTACCCTCTGCTGGTCCTGCAACCCTCGGGCCTCAAGAAGACCGGCGAGCTGCATCTAGCGGTGCGGTTCACCTGCACGGCGTGGGTGAGCATGGTGACGCTATACGGCAAGCCGCTGCTCCCCAAGATGCATTACGTTCAGCCCATCTCGGTGCTTCATATGGACTATCTCCGGCACCAGGCCATGGTCATCGTCTCCACCCGGCTCTCTCGCGCCGAGCCGCCCCTTCGGAGGGAGGTGGTGGAGTACATGCTCGACGTGGACTCGCACATGTGGAGCCTCAGGAGGAGCAAGGCCAACTTCCACCGCACCACCTCGCTGTTCTCCGGCGTCGCCACCATCGGTAAATGGTTCAACGGAATCCGAAACTGGAGGAACCCAATGACGACCATACTCGTACACGTGCTGTTCCTGATACTTGTCTGCTACCCGGAGCTGATCCTGCCCACCATCTTCCTCTACCTGTTCGCGATCGGGATCTGGAACTACCAGTTCCGGCCGCGTCACCCGCAGCACATGGACACGAAGCTGTCCCACGCCGAAGCGGCGCTGCCGGACGAGCTCGACGAGGAATTCGACACCTTCCCGACCTCGAAGGCGATGGACGTGGTCAGGATGAGGTACGACCGGCTGAGGAGCGTCGGCGGGAGGATGCAGACGGTGGTGGGCGACCTAGCGACGCAGGGGGAGAGGGTCCAGGCCATACTGAGCTGGAGAGACCCGCGGGCGACCACCATCTTCGTTATGCTGTCGCTGATCGTGGCCGTGTTCCTCTACGTGACGCCGTTCCAGGTGGTGGTGGTGCTGATCGGCCTGTTCTTGCTCCGGCACCCCAAGCTCAGAAGCAAGGCGCCATCTGTGCCTTTCAATTTCTACAGGAGACTGCCTGCCAAGTCCGACATGCTTCTCTGAGAGATCAATGCGTCTGCGACAAGGAAGATTCAAGGCTTTCAGTGAGCTTAATACCCTGATCAGTAGTGAGCTCAGGTTCTTAACAGGGGATGAGAACAAGGAGGAATCCATGCAGGGTTCTTGGTAATGCAAGGAGAATATGCAGTGCATGTGCAGGTGACATATATCTCTGCCATCGTGAAATAGGTGTGGGAATTCTTTGTTGTGTTGAGCTTTCTTCTCTTCCTCTTAGAAGGATCTGAGCTTTTTGGCACCAACCATCACAGTCTCTTTTGCTTTCTCTGTTCTTTATGGAATATGCAAAGGGTATGAGAATCCATGGCATGTGCAGTTGGTATATGAAGCTTCTCTTCTAACAAAAGTGCCAAGTGTGGATCATCCACTTTTGTGCCTACAATCTGCATGTTTGGGTTGATGAGTGGAGTTGTTTGTCTGTAGGACATCATTCTATATTTTGCAGTGCATGCTGTGTAATAATAAGCTCACTCTGTAAGAAGAGTGAACAGAGATGAAGCAGAACCTTGGACATCTTTCAATGTTTTCCATGTTAATTAACATCAAACTGATGGAAAGCAGAAACATTTGACGACTTTGATTGGATTCACCTGCACTGTTGCTGTAGCAGGCACTGGAAATCGTTTGTTGGTCTGGCATTTGAGTCTGCTTTTGAGCTTTTTACAGGTTTTGCCTTGTAGTAATACTCCCTGAAGCAGGCACTATTTGAGAAACAACATAGTTTTTAGAGAGCTTAGCACATGCTCCCATCAAGTTCTTACAGTGACCAAAAGCTTGGTCTGCCAGATTTCCTTCCTCAAGATTAAGATCTGCATCGGTTTCCCCAAACACCAAGATCAGCAACAGACCTTAGGAACCAAGAAAGCATCACTTAGCCCAACTCTGCACCATTCAAGATTTGATGTCAGGATAAGTTTACTTGTTTATGATATGGAAAAGTAGTTCTTGCATTAATCAAATGATATGATACTCCTCCTAAAACATTAATATGGTGTACTTGACTTTTTTTCATATAAATTTTACACCTAAATAATTAGTCTGAAGATGACGTTGATTTGGGAATTTGAATCCTTATTCTGTAAATTTTTACAACTAACTAATTTATCTATATTTAGCTCATTTATCGTATGATAAAGTTTGAATTATTATCCTCTAAAAAACTTGGAGGTGCTAATTAGTTAAAGACTTTGTCGGATCATCATAATATTCTAAGATCGAATGAATCCCATCGATCTTTTAACAACTCAAGAGCTCAAGGCTCTATCATACTTTGAGACTGGTGAAAGGATATGATCATCATCTTTAAGATGCACGCCACATCAATCCGATCCCTTCTCTACTTTCAATCCTCCGACAATCCACATCTTCAGTTGAAATATATATATGTTTATTACTTTATAATTATTATAATTTTTTTTTATTTTTTATAAAAAAATAAATATCAGAACTTTTATCACCCGACTATTTTTAATATCAAACTATAACATCGATCAATATTTTTAGTACTAGACTACATCAATTATCAGTATTTTTAGGATATACTTGTAGAATATTAGTCTATTTTCATGTTTCACTCTTGATCACACCTATAATAATGCCAAAAAATCAACTTTTTTATGATAAAAATTGTCCAATCCCGACTCGATTGATTCCTTCATGGATCTGTACTTTAATCAAGCTATTATGTTTATCACTTATCAGATAAACATATTAATTTAATACTGATAGAAATAAAATAGAGGTTACATCGGCTCTGCTTCTGTCGGAAGAGGCAGAGGAAGGGCGACAGTAAAGAATGATTTTATCGTTATAATTTGAGACTTAACAAAATCTTCTTCTACTTTTTCTCACGCCACTAACCAAAAACTGTATCATTTACCAGTATTTTTAATACATGCTTATATAATATCTAACGATTTTTCTCTCTCTTTATTATCTATGAGACATATTACAATAATATAAGTATACTTGTGATGTCTGTGACAAATGTAGTTCAGATTCGCTGAACACACGAGTGCCATCTTTCAGACGCAATGCAAAGAACAACACAAGCCAAGAGAGTGCAGCAATAAACGTGCCAAGTTATGAACGATGATGATGAGGAGGAGGAGGTGACAATATGATTAAGAACACGATCTTTTCCTCTCTAAGCTCTTTGCCTTTGTTTTCTCTCCATTTGTCTGTCCGGTTGCATCAGTGGTTTTGTTGAAAGATTCGACTCATCTAGTACTACTTGACTTTGACGATGGTTTAAGATAAAAGACGAGAGAGTTTTATGATGATTAATAGGTCGAGCGTAGTAAATATTATAAACATAAAAATCATCGTTATGTTGTTATATGAAAAATCTTAATGTTAATATCTAAAATTAAATAGTAATATATTTAAATTCATGTTGTATACTTTTCAATGTTATTTGAAAAATTTTTATATGATCTACAAGTGTATTATCATTGGGTCGGAAAACTATAGCGATGTCAATTTGCAAAAACAACTAGACTCTGTCTTCTTCTCTTTTTCTATCCTTCACAGGATCGATGAATTATAGACAAAGAAGATATGAGAGAAGATTTATAATATCTTGGTTCACATGACTTAGGAAAAATGAGAAAAGATATATAATCTCTCAATAATGTCACATGTCCCCATTTTCTCTTATCAGTATATCTGGTGTATTTACACATTATATATATAGCCCCTAAGAGATATGCTTATTTATAGGTAAGAGTAGAAAATCTAAGATAAGTAATTAGGAAAGTCTCACCCATCAAGATTATATTATAAGAAATCCTATCATAATTGGACTTTCCTCCTATTGGCCAATAATTATAATTAAAATTTATTATATCCATAATATATCTTACCTAATTAGATAGTGTTATATATAATCTAATATTCTCCCACTTTATTCATTAATTGATAAGATACAAAAGGTTTAAAATTAAAAATAAATAAAATAAAATTTATTTTAAAATAATTTTATCCAATTGGATCTAAATTTTAAAAATTATTTATACCTGCATGAATTAAAAAAATAATAAGTTCAATAAATATAATAATATTACGTTAAGTTTGACTAGCAATACGAGTCATAGTTATTGTATGTCATCAATATCATACTTCCTTCTATGTATTATAATATTATCAATCTTTCCTAACATTATCCAAAATAATAATTTATTTTATCAAGATAATCTTATTATTATATTCAACTATAATATATATACACATATCACCATATCTTTTATGGGTTATTCACAAACTCAATGATTAAAACATTTTCTATCAAACACTTTATACTATAAGTTTTAAATGAATGAATCAATAATTAATATAATAGAACTCAAGTTATCAATTGATATTAGTTGTTTTTAAACTATTTTCTCTAACCATCAAATACTTTATACCAATGCATAGAGCTACAATAGTATATATCATTCTTAGAGAAGAAAGCTACTATAATATGTTACAAAGTATCTTTAACAACTTGACAATTGAGTTTGACTACATCAAGTCCTAAGATAAAATTTTATAATTATAAAGCTTAATTAGTAGCCTCAAAGCATATCATAAAATCAGCTTCTATTATTAATAATATAATAATATTTATTTTATATTTTTTTATAAATTGCTCCTCTAACTTATATAAATATAAATCATAAAGTAGATTTCTTATTATCAAGATAATTTACAAAATCAGCACTTGAAAATATCATCATTATAAGCGGATTTAATTTCATATATATGAGCATATAATCCTTTGTTTCTTTTAGATATCTTATTACTTTCTTTGTAGTCTTTTAGTATTTTCATTGTTGGGTAACTTTAATATTTACTTAGTATTTTAACTATAAAACTAATATATGATTTGGCATAGGCTTAAGCATATAATATACTTTCAATTATGTATGTATAAAGAATATTTTTCTTTATCTTATTCTTTTCTAAATTATTTTTTTTTTTAAATTATTTTGACTAAAATTTTTTACTTTTATCATTTGATGAACAAAGTTATATACTAAATCTTTCGAAGACTCGATTGATATATCCTTTCTGAGATAATCCTAGCAATCCTTGAAATCTTTCCCTAAATATTTCAAAACTAATAACATAAGATGTCTCATTTATAATAATTATTTTAAATTTTTTAGTGAGAAATTTCTTGATTCAGTACAATAAACCAAGATCATTGTTCACAAATAAAATATTATTCAAATATAAGATTAATATAATAAACTTACTCCCACTAATATTTAGATATAAATGTTGATCAATAGCATTTTTCTTAAATCTAAAGGAAGTAAATATATCAAGAAACTTTATATACTATTATGTGAAGGCTTGTTTAAGATCATAAATAAATTTCTTAAATTTACATACCAAAATTTTGTATTTCTTTAATTTTATCTAACAATCATTTAGGTTAACCCATATAAATGTATATCCCTAATCATAAAACTTATTTTTATATTCTTATAATGTAACTCAAAATCATAAAGTTATGACTATTTTTAACTAGTTCATTTAAAAAACTAGACAAAATGTTTCATTATGATCGATGTATTATTTATAAGTAAAACCTTTGGCAATAAATCTGGTCATTATATCATTTGATAACACCCTCTTAATGATGTTTATGTAACATACTCTTATAGTTATTAGATAATTTGACAAGTCTTGAGACATTATTCTGATCCTTGATTTCAACTCTTCTTTTATTGTATAATATCACTTTTCAGAATCAATACTTTTGATAATTTTTAAAAAATAATAAGTGTTCCTTTTGATTCATATATCATAATCTAATTATTATAGTATATAATATAATAATCAGAAATGATAGGTCTCATTTTCCTTTGAGATATTCTTAGAACTCTCAATTATGGTTGTTCTATAAGATCATTAGTAGCAATATTAATATTATGTGGGAGTTCACTAATATTATTTTATTATTTATATTTATTAAATTATTTAATGATTTAAATAATAATAATCTCTCGAATGATAAAAGAGTATCAACTTAAATCTCCTAAACGTCAATATTAAATTTTAAGATTTTCACTCTCACTAGTTCGCTATTTTTTAGGAATATTATATTATTAAATTCAACTATCCTTGTACTATGATTAGAGCAATAAAATATATACTTAATTTAATTTTTTTAAATAAATAATAAAATATTTTAAATAGTCCTCAAATCTATTTTTTATGTGAATTGAATACTCTTATCTCTACAAAATAATCTTAAATATGTAAATATCTTAAATTGGGGTTCTTATTAATCCATAACTCAAAAGAAGTTGTTGGAATTGACTTACTAAGAACCCTATTCAAAATATACATAAGCTTCTCTTCATATTAATTTGGATGCAGAATAATAACCCATCATATATATATATATATATATATATATATATATATATATATATATATATATATATATATATATATATATATAATTTTACTTTTTTAGAAAATCTAATAAATGAACTAGAATTATAATCAAGTTTATCATAACTATCATAAAATTTATTATCCTTGCCGGATCTTCCATGAATTAGATAGAGTAATATCTCAACAGATTATTTATAAAGTTGATAAAATATCTCTTTTTAATAAAATAGAAATATAAAGTGACTTACAAATATAAGCATATATAATCTTAATGAGTTTATGAAATTATATTTCATCCTAATATTTTATTACAGTATCGTTATAAACTCAAGATTTATATTAATTCTATATAGAATATCATACATAATTCAAATGTTAACTTTTATCATATTGAGTTTACGACCACCAAAAGGGAAATAATATCGTGATAATAACATAATGAACCTAAATGTCTAGAATTCTAAGAATATAACACGTATCCTCAAGATCCATTAAATGAATTATTTTTAGGTATAGGCAATAAGTACCAACTATTATTGCTTTTGTTTTAATATGATTCCTAGTAATGATGAATATTTTAATTTTTTTTAGTTTTATATTAAAATGAATCTCTATTATTGGTAATATATGTTGAAATATCGTACTTTCAATCCACCAAATATTAGAAAAGGATTTCTATAATGTTTGATTTGAAATATACAAATGTTAGACTTATATATATTTCTTTTCAACTAAATGTTATGTTTTTCTTTACATGACCTTCCTTTCCTCATAATATACAAAATATTATGAGTCTTCCTTGCTTTAATCTTAATTCTTTCTAAACATATATACTAGTCAGCCCATTTAAAATTTACTTATCTTTAATTTTATTATAGTAAATTCTAAATAAGCCAAATTAGGAAGAACAAAATTAAGAATAAATTAGATATGAGAAATGACTTATACTCAATGTTCTTGAGCTTACAACTTTGTTAACTATATTAAGAATATAATATTAAATTTCTTAAATATTATCATTTAAAATTTTAATCAATTCTTTCATTAAGGTATCAACTAATAACTTATCAACAAGTTTAAATTGATCTTTAAATGTTCAGAGTGCGCTAGTTGTATATTGTAATGAAGTCTAAATATTATTAATAATTATCATAAAACTATGTCATTTAAATATTTTTTAATTATTTATCTCATTTATTTGTTTATTAGAGCTTTTAGTAGTTAAATTTGTGATCAAGGTCTAACATATTTAATATAAATTATATATATTGAAGCTATTTATAATAATTTAATTAAAAAATAAGGATATTTACTAGAATATAATAAAATAAGTATCACTATAATAAAATAATATAATATTAATGTTTTGAGCTTTCAATAAATGTTGAACTATTGATATCATTTTTATTTCACCTTTAGGTGAAATATTGACATATCTAGTATTCATTCAAAAATGTTTATTAAGGATTGATATCATTTTCATGGAATAGTATTAGTACTTTTGGGTATATAATCCTAAACTATAAAGATATCTAAAATAATATCATCATATATCATCATATAATTATTTGAAATAGATTTTCTTTTGAGATTATCTAAATTTCCTAATCATGTATGTCATTATGAATATTATTTTTTTATATCATTTAAAATTAATTTTTAATATAATTTTATAAGTTATTGGTCTATTCTATTTTGGCGACTATAAGACCAATACAATAATATAAAATATAGTTTAAAATATCTTATAAATGATAGAACCTTTGTTGTAATTCATATCACATAAGTCTATCATCCTATGCTACTTTAACAACTACTAGTTAGATAAAACTTAGTTATATGAGTTATAAATAATATTCACTAAATTTCTTCAATCTAATTTATGCTGAAATAGTTTAATAACCAAATAATAACTATAATAATTATTGAATATTAATTAGTATAAAGAAAAGTACATATGATAAATGTAATCATGAAGAAACATAAATCATATCTTTATATGAAAAATAAATATTATTTTATAATTTCAAACATATACATATGAATAACCGAATAAATATCTAAGAATAATAATTAAATATGCATGTAACCTTAAAATAGATTTATCGATCCTATTTAATTGGACAGGCCTAGAATTGGACTACATAAATTGGGCTCATAGATTTGGCTCTACCATTATCTAATTAAGCCTATCAAAAATAATGATCAAAATAAAAAATTGATTAAAATTTAATTTTCTCTGAATTTGATCAAGACTTAATTGATTGAATCTAAATCCAATCAAGCAATCAAAAATATAATAATGCTTAAGTCTAATCAAAATATTTTGATTAAAATAAATCAAATTAATTAAATTTATAATTGAGAACATAAATCAAAAAAATTAAATTTTAAAAGGGTAAAACTATAAATTTATGAAGGATATATAATGGAAATTTTTAATTTTTGAAGGGTATAACTATCATAAAGTCATAAATCAAGATCGTTGCGTGAGGTGCAACCGCCACCTACATGAGGTGTCATAGCTGTCGTCCACAGTCTTTATGCGAGGCATTGCAACCTTCGTCCATGATCGCTACATGAGGTGCGGTCGTTGCTTGCATGAGGCGTCACAACCGTCGTCCATGGGTGCTATGCGAGGCATCGCAACTACCATCCATGATCGTTATGTGAGGCGCGACCGTCGCTACCGCATGTAAAAATTGTTAGGACCGAAATCGGTACTAAGAGGGGGGACTGAATTATTGCTTTCGTAAAATCACGTTGGTTTAAAAATTTCGTTCGATGAATCGTATCGGAAAAACGTTTAAACTTAAAACATTTGCAAGAGTAGTAATGAGTAGGTAAAGCAGATGCAAAATAAGTAAACAAGTAGATAAAAGGAGGCACACTAATTTTCTAGTGGTTCAATCATCGTGATCTACATCCACTCCCGATTCCTCTTCACTCAAGCCACCAGCTTCCACTACCGATCTTTATGGGTGAAGATCAACTATCTTTACACTCTTTCTCCTTTTCATAGGCTCAAGAGAAAACTTTTACACATCTCTTTCTTTTAGACCTCACTCCTCTTTTAGAAATCTTCTAACTCTAGAGGAAGATACTCACTAACTTTAGAGAGAGTACAACACTTTTTCAACTTAGAATTCTTTCCCCTTTCTGTTAAATTCTTACCTACTAAGCAAAAATAGTTGGGGTATTTATAGACCCCAAATGGCTTCACAAATGATGCCAAAAAAGATCTCATCCCAGGTTTCTCAAGTCCTAGCAGTACCACCGCCATTACTAGGCGATACCACTTATCGATAGACTGACAACTGGCGGTACCATTGCTTGTCAGTCTGATAATGGGTTGTACCACCCCTCAGTCTGACACTAACACTGAGCGGTACTACTGCCTAGTCTTGAAGACTGTGTTTGGGCAGTACCACTATCGGTCTGAGCGATACCATCACCCAAACAACTTGGGAGGTCAAGTCCCAAGCGGTGCCGCCGCTTGGGCCTGCTAAGGGTTGCTGCATATGACTCACTTGGCTCAAAACAGCCCCAACTTAGGCCCAATGGGCCACTAATTGAGTTGGCATTGTTTCATCCCAATATCGACTCAATTAGACTTAAACTAATTGATCTAGACATAATTGATTACAAACGTGAATTCTATTTTGTCTGGCATATCACTGGTCCATCCGACGCTTCGTTCGATCCTTCGGCGCATCATCCTCTCTTTCGGCTGTTAGGATCAAGAGCACTAAGAGGGGGGGGGGGGGGGGGGGGTGAATTAGTGCAGCGGAAAACTTTCGACGATTAAAAAGGTGTTCTTACGATAAAAGCGATTTCGGTAGAAAAGTCGATTCGTAAATCTCTTTAACTTGTAATCAAGCGAGATGTAGTTAAAGGAAATCTATGAAGGCAATTTGCAGTTATGATGAAAGTTAAAATGTAAGCGCAAACTGAAATATGATGTTCGTACGATAAAACTGATTTACGTCTAAACGACGATTTGGAAAATACTGAACTTTAAAACATGATCGTAAATATGCAGAAGGCAGTAAGCTATTGAGGAGGTTTACAATAAGGATAAGATGCTCAAAGTAAATGCAAACCGAGATTTAGAGTGGTTCGGTCAATCTTGACCTACATCCACTTTTGGCTTCCTCCACCGACGAGGTCACCGACGTCTACTAGAGGCCTTCCTTCAATAGGTGAAGGCTAACCACCCTTTTACAGTTTCACTCCTTTTAACGGGCTTAGGAGACAACCCTTATAGAATTTTCTCTCCTCTCTTTAAAGATCAGAACTTGGAAGAAAAGAAGGAGAACTTTTGGCCTTTACAATAATTTTGAGCTCTAAAAATCACAGAATAAGATCAGGATTTCGGCGTGTTTTTGGTGCTCTTTCAGTGCTGAAAGGGTGGGGTATTTATAGGCCCCAACCCAGTTTGAATTTCGAGCTCAAAACTGTCAATTCCCAGAATTCCGGGATCTGGCGGTTGCACCTCCTGACTGAGGCGGTTGCACCGCCTAGCAGAGCTCGAAGACTGAGCCTCTGGGCGGTGCCACCTCCTGTCAGGGGCAGTTGCACCTCCTGCCAGAGCTCGAAGACCGAGCTCAGTCGGTGCCACCGCCTGACTGAGGCGGTTGCACCTCCTGCCAGAGCTCGAAGACTGAGCTCAAGCGGTGCCACCTCCTATCAGGGGCGGTTGCACCGCCCAGTCTCGCTCGGAGACTGAGCCCAGGCGGTGCCACCACCTGGCAGAAATCAGGGTCCGAATGGGTTGATCCATTCAGCCCAATTTGGGTTTTTCAAGGGCCCAATTGCCCCAAGATTAAGTTAATGGGATCACCTCCCATTTCCAACTTAATCATTGTGCTAACTACGATATTTCCTAAGACATTTACTGCAACTTGCTCCGGTGCGTCAATCGCTTCTTCCGGCGAGCTTCCGGCGAACTTTCGTCGATCATCCGATGAACCCTCGGTGATGCTCCTGCGGACTTCCGGCAAATTCCTGGACTTGCGACGATCCACTTGGTGAGTTCCGACGAGCTTCTTTGGCAAGCTCATGGACTTCTCGGATTTGTTCCCGCAGAACCTCCGACGACTGTCCGAACTTCCGTCGAACTCTCGAACTCCCAACGTGATCTTTGTCTTGATTCTGGCGTAACTCCTGCTGCATATCTTACTTTCATCGTAGTTAATCCTGCACACTTATCTCAACATATAGATTAGATAACAAATGACAATTGACTTCATCATCAAAATCCGAGATTCAACAATCTCCCCCTTTTTGATGATGATAATCAATTGATAATGGAGTTAACCTTAACTCCCCCTGTCTATATGCCATACTTGAGATAAGTCATTCTTGAATTCAAAACCTTTGAATTCAAGAGACATATTGATAAGTTAAAATCATTTAAACTTATCAATACTCCCATCATGATTCCCATCATGATGTTTCTCTCTGAAGATGATGTCAAGGCTTGATATTCATTTTCAAATTTTACATTACAAGTTTGAATGATGGTAATAGTAGCAATTCATCATATTGTAAGATGTCAACATGTAAAATTATAAAGTAAGATTTTGATATCATTACATGATGCACACATTTCAAATGTTTTAGCAATTATTGCATTTCATCACATGGTAAGATATCAATATGTAAAATTACGATGCAAGTTTTTTGTTTGATATCTTGACACGATACAAACAAGGCATAGCATAGCATTAATACTCATATATTTCTCCCCCTTTGTCATCAACAAAAAGTGTGGTAATTGTGATACCAGGAGAATAATATAAGCAAATTTTGAGCATAAGTGTGGTAATTGTTCATGCCTTTACTAGGTTCATGTTATTTTCCAATAGTGAGTGATAGGAAATCAATTATACAAGCATATAAAGGAAAGCATGATATGTAGATCGCTTTGAATACTTCTTCCTTTTTATTTGTTATAATCTTTTTGCATGAAGGAGGAAGGCTATTTGTGAGTTTACTTTGAGTGAAGTTAAAATCGATGAGAGATTAAATCATACTTCATTTTTACAAGGATCAAGATATGTATGTGAAACAAATATTTGCAAGTAAAAACACTATCATCCATATTTCAAGATGGAATTTATAAGCAGGAATCATTTCATCAAATCCATTTCAAAAAAATATTTTTCATATAATAAGTGTATGAGAAAATCCGATTGTTAGGATACCAATTGTTAAGCGAATCCGAAAATGAAATTAACACTTTCATATAGTCGGACAAGACTATGCTATAGATTTTCAAATACAATCATGAAGACAAAACATGCTTATTGTTATGGAAATTTTTGTATTCAATACATAATTTCCAACATGTTATTTAGGCATGTAATGACAATCAAGTGATTTGATCATTCAATAAAGTCCGAAAAATAATTTTAACTAGTTTATGTATTCGGACACATCAACATTCCTAATTCTCTTCTTATGAAATCAAATTGTTCTTCACTTAGAGGTTTTGTAAAAATATCAGCTAGTTGATGTTTAGTATTATGGCAATATAATAACATGATGCATCAACTGCATTGGTATATCATTTTCTCAAATCATATTTATCATGGAAACCAAGGCACAAGGTTTTCAAGGTGGTTATAAAAACATTTAGTTTCAATGTAAAATCCGATAGTGAGTAACGAGATTAAACAATGAGTGATGTTTGTAACTCTGCTCATAAATAAATACATCAGGTAACCATATCAAAGATCAAGGCACAGGGCATTGTGATCATGGTGAGTAACACAAAGAGTTTACAATACACATATAAGCTCATTTAGGAGGTGAAAAATTAAAATGCCTAAATAAAGAGTCAAATTATCGATGAATTTGCTGCAGCTCAGATAGGATTTGATCTTGTCGATGTTCAAGCCGTTCTTGTCTTTGTTCAAATCGGTCCATCCGAATCCCAATATCTTCGACAGATGATGCAGGAGCTTGCTCAAATGAATGTGTTTCCTCAAAGGGATAGATCGGAGGAGATTGAGTACCCCTAAAGACTGGTGTTTTCGGTTCTGGTTCAGGTTGAGGGGGATCGGTTCTTCTAGGCATTCTAACCCAATTACCGTTTCTATAAACACATCTCAATCGGTGAAGTAGATTTTTATTTATTATGCTAAACCTATCTACTTTTATTATTTCTTCGTCGAATGATATTGGAATATCGTAGGCTTTTAGTATTCTAGTGATTATACCACCATATGGAAGCATAATGTCTTTCTTAGATAGTTCTAACATGTTTTGTTGGATAAGATAACCAAGACAGATGTCATGTCCTTTCATGATCCAATACATAGTTCCTAATTCTATTTTGCTTACTTCATCATGATGGTATTGTTTAGGGAGAATGATGCTAGTTAGGATATGATGAAGTACCTTAGTGTTTAGTGGTAATAGATGTTCACAACTTTTAGGAACAATCGCTAAATTGGGATTGGGGACAATAGAATGGACAATAGAATTTATCATGGTTCCTTTAGGAACCCAAATTAATTTGTTCGGACTAATTTTCTTGAATGGACAATAATACGTTTTGTGTCCAAGTTTGCAACAAAAGTTGCATTTGCTTTGGTGTCGAACATGTAAGATGGGGCCTTTTATGAAGGTGGTTGGATTTTGGTGAGGACTTCTCACAAATCCGATTCCACTTCTTTTGGGAACGTGACCCTTGTTTACAAGGATCATGTTCAAAGACTTGCTACCAATCTCAAATTTCTTCAAAGTGTCTTTAAGTAGCAAGTTTTCCTTTTGGAGAGTTTCTAGATCATGGCATTTTATGCATGAACCTAAACTATCATGATATTCAGTTTTTAACTTATCAAAATAACAAGTAAGACTATCATGCTCCTTTTTTAGCAATTTGTATTTTCTACTAATAATCTTGCATTCATCAAATAAGTCATGGAAGGCATTTAATAATTCGTCAAATGATAAATCTGCATCTATTAAATTCGTTACCTCCTCCCCGATGGCCATTAAGGTGTAATGAGCAACTTGCTCGGTGTTGGACTCCTCTTCTTCGGACGCGCTCGAGTCATCCCACGTTGCTTTGAGCGCCTTCTTCTTTGATGTTCTATTTTTGACTTGGGGACAATCACTCTTGTAATGTCTCGGCTTTTTTGTTTCAGTCCTCATCACTTGAGTTTTCTCTCAAGTGGTCTTTTGAAGTTCTAAGTGTCATATCCTTCCTATTCTTTGGAAGGATGTCTTCTTGCTCTTCATGAGCTTTGCAAGTCATCTCGTAGGTCATTAATGACCCGATTAGTTCTTCAAGAGGGAAGTTGTTTAGATCCTCTTGAATAGCAGTTACTTTAGGATCCCAACTCTTAGGAAGGGATCTTAGAATCTTATTTACGAGCTCAAAATCCGAAAAACTTTTTCTGAGTCCTTTTAGACCGTTGACGATATCCGTGAAACGGGTAAACATGTCGCCAATAGTCTCACTCGGTTTCATCTAGAAAAGTTCAAAAGAATGTATCAAAAGATTGATTTTTGACTCTTTCACTCTACTTGTGCCTTCGTGAGTCACTTCGAGTGTGCCAAATATCAAATGCGGTTTCACAAACCGAAACACGGTTGAACTCGTTTTTATCAAGCGCACAAAATAAGGCATTCATAGCCTTTGCATTAAGAGCGAAAGTCTTCTTCTCCAATTCATTCCAATCGATCATTTGAAGAGAAGACTTCGAAAATCCATTTTCGACAAGATTCCAAAGTTCAAAATCCATAGAAATAAGAAAGATCCTCATTCGGGTCTTCCAATAGGTGTAGTCCGTCCCATTGAACATGGGTGGACGTGTAATAGAATGGCCCTCTTGGTTTCCGGCGTATGCCATCTCTCTTGGGTTTTAATCCGTTTGAGAGTTAACCCCGCTCTGATACCAATTGTTAGGATCAAGAGCACTAAGAGGGGGGGGTGAATTAGTGCAGTGAAAAACTTTCGACGATTAAAAAGGTGTTCGTACGATAAAAGCGATTTCGGTAGAAAAGCCGATTCGTAAATCTCTTTAACTTGTAATCAAGCGAGATGTAGTTAAAGGAAATCTATGAAGGCAGTTTGCAGTTATGATGAAAGTTAAAATGTAAGCGTAAACTGAAATATGATATTCGTACGATAAAACTGATTTACGTCTAAACGTCGATTCGGAAAATACTGAACTTTAAAACACGATCATAAATGTGCAGAAGGCAGTAAGCTATTGAGGAGGTTTGCAGTAAGGATAAGATGCTCAAAGTAAATGCAAACCGAGATTTATAGTGGTTCGGTCAATCTTGACCTACATCCACTTTTGACTTCCTCCACCGACGAGGTCACCAACGTCTACTAGAGACCTTCCTTCAATAGGCGAAGGCCAACCACCCTTTTACAGTTTCACTCCTTTTGACGGGCTTAGGAGACAACCCTTACAGAATTTTCTCTCCTCTCTTTAAAGATAAGAACTTGGAAGAAAAGAGGGAGAAGAACTTTTGGCCTTTACAACAATTTTGAGCTCTAAAAATCACAGAATAAGATCAGGATTTCGGTGTGTTTTTTGTGCTCTTTTAGTGCTGAAAGGGTGGGGTATTTATAGGCCCCAACCCAGTTTGAATTTCGAGCTCAAAACTGTCAATTCCCGGAATTCCGGGATCTAGCGGTTGCACCTCCTGACTAAGGCGGTTGCACCGCCTAGCAGAGCTTGAAGACTGAGCCTCTGGGCGGTGCCACCTCCTGTCAGGGGCGGTTGCACCGCCCAGTCTCGCTCGGAGACTGAGCCCAGGCGGTGCCACCGCCTGGCTGGGGCGGTTCAACCGCCTGGCAGAAATCAAGGTCCGAATGGGTTGATCCATTCAGCCCAATTTGGGTTTTTCAGGGGCCCAATTGCCCCAAGATTAAGTTAATGGGATCACCTCCCATTTCCAACTTAATCATTGTGCTAACTACGATATTTCCTAAGACATTTACTGCAACTTTCTCCGGTGCGTCAATCGCTTCTTCCGGCGAGCTTCCGGCGAACTTCCGTCGATCATCCGATGAACCCTCGGTGATGCTCCTGCGGACTTCCGGCAAACTCCTGGACTTGCGACAATCCACTTGGCGAGTTCCGACGAGCTTCTTTGGCAAGCTCATGGACTTCTCGGATTTGTTCCCGCAGAACCTCCGACGACTGTCCGAACTTCCGTCGAACTCTCGAACTCCCAACGTGATCTTTGTCTTGATTCCGGTGCAACTCCTGCTGCATATCTTACTTTCATCGTAGTTAATCCTGCACACTTATCTCAACATATAGATTAGATAACAAATGACAATTGACTTCATCATCAAAATCCGAGATTCAACATCGGCATATTGTCTAATCGGCATGTTGACACTTGTAACTTCTAATCTTCTTGGCGCAATGTCCCATCCTTTGGCCCGATGCCTGAACTCACGGCACGAAGCCTTCTACCGACACATCGATCAATCCTTCGGCCAATTTCCAATCTTCGGACATGTTTACTCTTGCCCAACGTTTGATTCATCCTGCTTTAATCAATTTTTCTTTTTTGATCGAAGTTAGTCCTGCATTACTCAAAATATAAATTAGATCATAATTTCATCAATTGGTTTTATCATCAAAATCTGAGATTCAATAATCTCCTCCTTTTTTATGATGACAACCAATTGATGATGGAGTTTAAACTAAACTCCCCCTATAAATATGCTATAATTTCAATCATGAATTATATACAATACATCATATTATTACTTACATCATAAGTTCAAGTATTGCATGCATAATGTTAGGATCAAGAACGACACTAAGAGGGGGATGAATTAGTACAGCGATAAAAACAATCAATTTAAACGATTTCGTTCGATGAAAATGTATCGGAAAAGAGTTTAACTTGAAAGCATACAGAAGTATAGTGAATATAAGAATTCAGTTTATAATATAAGAAAATACCATGAAGGAAATACAAACCAGATTTTTATAGTGGTTCGATCGTCGTGACCTACATCCACTCCTGATTCCTTTTTCGTCGAGGCTACCGACATCCACTAACAATCTTCTTTCAATGGGCAAAGATCAACTACCCTTTTACACCCTTCTTCTCCTTTTCATAGGTTTAGGAGACAATATTTTATAACCCTCTTTTATAAGGTATCCCTCACACATCTCTCTTAGAACTCTCTCTAAGCTTTGGGAGGAGGGAACTCAACTTTTTAATAGGGTTTACAACTTTAGAATCACAGAGTTTTGCTTACTTTCTTACTGTTTCATGCAGGAATAGATAAGGTATTTATAGACCCCAAATGGCTTCAAAAATAGAGCCAAAAAAGGTCTCATCCCGGGTTTCCCACGTCCTGGCGGTACCACCGCCTACTGCACTGACACTGGGTGGTACCACCACCCAGTCTGGTGGTACCACTGCCTGACAATCTCGGAGACTGAGTCTAGGCAGTACCACTACCTGACATAGTCTTAAAGACTGTGCCACCGATGGTTCCATCTATTGGGTTACTGTTTGGGCCTTTCACTTGGCTCAACATAGCCCAAACTTGGGCCCAACTTGTTAGGAACGAGTCAGCACTAAGAGGGGAGGGGTGAATTAGTGCAGCGGAAAGATTACATCGGTTTAAAAAATCTTCGTTCGATTAAAACCGATTTCGACGAAAATTATTTCAGAGAGATGTTAACTTTGAAATCGTATTCGTAAGCATAATGAAAGTAAAGCAAGTAAGTAGTTTGTAGTGAAGGTAAATAGCAAGAATAGAAATGCAAACCAAGTTTTTATAGTGATTTTGTTGCTGTGACCTACATCCACTCTGTCGATTCCCCTTCCGTCGATGCCACCGACATCCACTAATGATCTTCCTTTAATAGGTGAAGATCAACTTCCTTCTTATAACTCTATTCTCCTTTTGCAGGCTCAGGAGAGAACCTTTACACCCCCTTTTTACAAACCTTCCCTCACACATTCCTTTAGAATGGTCTCTAATTTTAGGAGGAGAGACTCTATAGTTTACAAGGGTTTTCAACTATAGAGACATAGAGTTTTTATTCACTTTTCTTACTACTCAATGCAGGAATAGCTAGGGTATTTATAGACCCTAAATGACTTTAAAAATGGAGCTAAAATTTAAATCCCCCGAAATTTCAGGGTACTGGCGGTACCACCGCCTGCACTGGGCGATACCACCGCCTGCAGCTTGACACTGGGCGGTACCACCACCTAGTATGACAGTACCACTATCTAGAAGACTGTGTCTGGGTGGTACCATCGCCTAGACTAGCAGTACCACCGCCTGAGATAGTTTCGGAGATTGTGCCACGATAGTTTCACTTGTTTGGTCATTGTTTAGGCCTTTCTCTTGGCCCAACACAACCCAAACTTGGGCTCAACTATCCCCTAATTGGGTTGGCCCAATTCAAATCCTAATTATGTACTAACTATAAATTTTAAGGTATTTACTAAGCTAAATAAATCTATAAGTCTAGGTTTCTTTCCGGCGATCTTCCGGCGAACTTCCGATGATCTCTCGACAATGTTCTAACAGACTCCCAGCAAGCTCCTGGACTTCATAATGATCTTCTTGGCGAGTTCAGATGAGCTTCTTCGGTAAGCTCTTGGACTTCTAAGTTAATTCTGGCAGAACTTCCGACGAACGTTCGGACTTCCGACGAACTCTCGAACTCCCAAAGAAATCACGTCCTTGACTCTGAGACTTCATTTTGCTTTATACATTGCTATCATAGTTAATCTTACACACATAAAAACCTACTTCAATCTAGATAATTATTACAAAGCTTGAATCATATTGTCCGGTATGTCATTGGTTCCTCGACGTTTCGTCTGATTCTTCGGTGCATCGTCCTCTCTTGCGGCCTATTGCCTAATCGACCAGTTGACCTATTGGCGAGTTCAAATGAGCTTCTTCGGTAAGCTCTTGGACTTCTAAGTTAATTATGGTAGAACTTCCGACGAACGTTCGGACTTCCGACGAACTCTCGAACTCCCAAAGAAATCACGTCCTTGACTCTGAGACTTCATTTTGCTTTATCCATTGCTATCATAGTTAATCTTACACACATAAAAACCTACTTCAATCTAGATAATTATTACAAAGCTTGAATCATATTGTCCGGTATGTCATTGGTTCCTCGACGTTTCGTCCGATTCTTCGGTGCATCGTCCTCTCTTGCGACCTATTGCCTAATCGACTAGTTGACCTCTGTAATTCTAATATCTTTGGAACAATTTTTGCTCTTCTTGGTCTGATGCCCGAACTCATAGACCGAAGCCTTCTGTCGATATATCGACCGATCTTTCGGCTCGATGTCCAATCTTCTGACATGTTTTTCTCCAGCCCAACATGATTCTTCCTACTTCAATTGTCTCTTCCTGATCGAAGCTTCTTGTGTCACTCAAAATGTAGATTAAATCATAAATACTATCAATTGGGTTCATCATCAAAATCTGAGATTCAACACAATTGGCCCCTAATTAAGTTGGCCTAATTCCAACCCAATTACGCATAAAACCTACTTCGATTTAGATAATTATTATAGAGCTAAATCAAATATTGTCCGGCATGCCATTGGTTTATCGGCGCTTTGTCCAAATCTTCGGCGCATCGTCCTCTCTTGCGGCCTGTTGCCCAATCGGCCAGTTGACCTCTGTAACTTCGATTTCCTTAGCACAATTTTCGCTCTTCTTGGCTCGATGCTCGAACCCATGGCCTGAAACATTTTGCCAATACGTCGACCGATCCTCCGACTCTTCATCCAATCTTCTAACATGTTCCACTCCGGCCCAACATGATTCTTTCTGCTTTAATTGTCTCTCTGATCGAAGCTTCCTACGTCACTAAAAATGTAGATCAGATCATAAATGCTATTAATTGGTTTCATCATCAAAATTCGAGATTCAACAATCTCCCCCTTTTTGATGATGACAACCAATTGATGACGGAGTTAACCTTAACTCCCCCTATTAATATGCCATATTGATAGAATCTTGAATTCAAATTGAATTCAAGTCAAAGCAAATTTAATCATGAATATTTGCAACACATTATATGCATATCATTGCATTGCATTGCATGCTTCATTATCATAAGTTTTGTATGCATCATCATAAATATTACAAATCATTATGATATCAAATTATCAAAGTATATTACATCCTACCATGTATGATCATCATATCATCATATCTTCTCTCACTTTGTCATTAAAAAAAAAAGAGAAGTGTAACTATCAAGTTTTAAAAATATGAAAGTTTAGCTATTTAGCAAATTTTTCATCACTTTAGAATATGCAAGCTAGTGAGTTCTCTTCTCTTTAGAGAAGTGCAAGCTAGCCATTTTTAGCTTCCTTTATAATGTTCCAGCTAGTAATTTTTGCTTCATTTGTAAAGTGCAAGCTAGCAAAATTTTACATCATTTTAAAATATGTAAGCTAGCGATTTTGAGTTTTATAAGTTTGTAAATTTTACTAAATATGCAAGTTAGCATGTTTGTTTTTCTTTACAATATTCAAACTAGCAAGTTTTTGAAAAAGAATGCGAGATAGTAAATAGCAAGTTTAAAACATGCAAGCTAACAAGTTTTTCATATATGAAGGTTGGCAAATTTTTTGAATCTTTTGAGATGAGCAAGCTAGCAAGTTTTACCTCTCTTTGTGATGTGCAAGCTGGTAAATTTTATCTCCCCCTTTGTCATTTTCAAAAAGAATGGAAGAATACAATTTTGTAATTCTTTTCCTTTTACATCAATTTTCACATTATGACAAAGATAAATTTAAATCATATATGAGAAGGTATACAATTTATGAATACAAGGGAGTATCATAAATAAATTATGACATGGAAGATATAATATCAAAAATTATTTGAATACCAAAAGATAGATTCATATAGAAATTTTTTTCTTAAACAAAATGTAAGAGTCATATGAGGATAAAAAAAAATCTCAAGTTAAGAAATCAAGGTTCATGATTCGATTGGAAAAATCTCTAGATTCAAATCATCTAATCATCAAAATTATTTTCAAGAGATTCAAAATAACATAAATAGATTTATCAATCTTCTTTCTTCACTTTTTCATTATAAATAAGAAAGAAGAAGGGAAAAACATAATGGTGTAAATATTCTAAGTCATAAAAAAAAAAATCAATTTGGTGATGAGATATACAACTAAGGAATATAATTAATAAATCATGTCATGAAAGATATTAATATCAAATCATGAATGCTAAAATACATGATTTATTTTAATAAATCTCTTCTTTTATAAATAATAAAAAGAAGAACACTAGAGCGAAAGCTGAAGTGATGATGACATAAAACTCCTCACAATTAAATTTATAAAATTTATAAAACATAAAACTAAAAATAAAAATGAACTATGTAATTGAGATTTATTACATAAAATGAACTCCTCACTAATTATTCCTCCTTTTTTTTTCTTTTGTTCCTCCACCGTACAAGATTTATTAGAGATCTTATTCTTCACGATTTGGGAGAATCAAAACATAAAAAATAGTTTTCTTTAGCTAACTCAAATCTATGTCTAAAACCCTTATACACCATCTCACATAAACTTTTTTAAAAAAATATTTTATTCCCAATCCCCTTTAAACTTATTAGAGAAAAAAATATAAATATCTAAAATATCTTTTCACATTTGGCTTCCCCATAAAAAAACTAGAGATAAGTAAGATATTTATGAAATAATATAATCTTAACGAAGACCCTCACAAGAGCTCAAGGCTCCATCATGCTTTGAGATTGGTGAAAGGACATGATCATCATATCATATTTAAGATGCACGCTACATCAATCCGATCCCTTCCCTACTTCCAATCCTCCAACAATCCACATCTTTAGTTGAAATGTATATGTTTATTACTTTATAATTGTTGTAAAATATTTTTTTAATAAAAATTAAATAATGAATATAGGATTTGAACTTTTAATATTATTCTACTTTTCCTTGCACTACTAAAACTAATTATCATACATCACATCAATTATCAGTACTTGTAGCATCACAAATATCAGTACTATTATCACCCCCACTATTTTTAATACCAAACTACATGATCCATCGATATTTTTAGTACTAGACTTCACCAATTATCAGCATTTTTAGCATATACTTGTAGAATATTAGTCTATTTTTCATGTTTCACTCTTGATCACACCTATAATAATGCCAAAAAATCAACTTTTTTTATGATTAAAATTGTCCAATCCTGACTCGATTGATCCCTCCATAGATTCCTAGCTTTAGTCAAGCTATTTCATTTATCACTAATCTGATAAACATATTAATTTAATATAAAATTAGTTTTTTTAATTTATCATTTGAGGTTATCATTTTAATTTGAGACTCTAACAAAATCTTCTTCTACTTTTGATCACGCCATTAACACTAATCATAATACATCTTCCAACTATATCATTTACCAGTTCTTTTAATACATGCTTATATCATATCTAACGATTTTTTCTCTCTTTATTATCTACTAGGCATATTACAATAATAGTTCTTTTACATAATATAATTATACTCGTGATGTCTGTGACAAATGTAGTCCAGATTCATTGAACCCAAATGTAGTCCAGATTCATTGAACCCACTAATGCCATCTTTCCGACGCGATGCAAAGTGCCATAAAGGTGCCAAGTTATGAATGATGATGATGATGATGAGGAAGAGGTGACAATATGATTAATAGCACGATCTTTGCCTTTGTTTTCTCTCCATTTGCCTTTCCGATTGCATCGGTCGTTTTGTTGAAAGATTCGACTCATCCATTATTACTTGGAGTTTGATGATGGTTTACGATAAAGACAAGAGAGAGTTTTATGATGATTAAAAGGTAGAGCATAGTAAATATAACATTTAACTTTTTATAATAAGAAATGCTTCATATATGTGTGTTTTCAAGATCAAGCTTTTATTTTTTTTGTTTTATTTTATGTGTAGATAGATAGTTCTTTCCTTTACAAAATGATTGAAATATCCTTGTTTGCTAGATCGATTTAGTGTAAAACCAAACTTGTTATGATGTTCTGGAACAGAGTTACAGTATTAGATCGTTCAAAAATACTATAAAGTAAATAATAATGTATCGTTCTTTTTTATTATTGTTATTCTTTTTATAATATATAGCATAAATATTATAAGGTTCTCAGTATATATGGATCTAAATTTAACTTCAAGTGAAAAAAGATTTATCATCCATCTTTTTAAAAATATATTCTTTTTTTCTTAAAGTTTATCCAAAACTAACTCAAAAACTCTTGAATAAATCATTTTAAGAGAGCTTACTATGAATGCTAATTAAAACTCTATTCTGATTTACGATGTTTTCTATTACCAAACCAAAATATTATAGCTCTCTTTAGAAAAACTAATGAATTCGTGAGATACCACTATTTTTCTATATAAAGCCTAATCAGCTTGAAGATGGGATAACATGTCACGTTAATGATTGATAACTTGACTAATATAGTGAGTGACGGAATATTCAATGTCTAAGGACTCTTGGAGAGCATACTCTTGGCGTTTTTTTTTTTTTTTTAAGAAATAAGTCGAAACTAGATTTGGGATAGAGGTATGTTTTTATCATCAAGAGAAATTCTCCCTTGATCAATCATTTCTCTTTTAACTTATATCTTCTTTTATCTATTCTTGATGAACAGAACTAATAAAAAAGCATAGTAGGCTTTTTTATTAGTTTAATTAAAATTTCATCAATTTTTATTAGTTTAATCATCAATTTTCATATAATTAAAAATTTTATTAGTTTAATTAATTATCAACTCAATTTCATCATATTGAGTTGATAATTAAAATTGATCATATTAATTTAATTTAACACTAGATCAATTTAGCTAAAGAACCGATCTAGCCTAGTTGGTTTTAGAGCAAACTCATTTATTTTAGATAATAAGATTATTTTTTTCAAAGACTATTTTACCATTTGAAATGGTACGAAATGAGCAATACTTATTGTAGGTAACTCAGTCCAAATCTTATATATAAATAAATAAATTTTAAAATAAGTTGACATCATCTCAATTAGGGCTTGGATCTCTTTTTTTATAATAATAATATTATTATTAATGTTATTGCTGCTATTTTTCTATGTCACCCACCCATTTATTATGGTAGGCTATCATCTTCTCCTTTTTCTTATCTTCTTCTTTTCTTTATTCTCCTCCTCCTCCACGGTTCTATCTTCTTCCTTCTCTCTATTTTGTCTCTTATTCTTCGTTCTTCCTTCTTTTCTTCCATTTGCCACATATTCTTCTTTATTTTTTATTCTTCTTTTTCTTCTGTTTCTTCACCATCCCTGATGGTAATCATCAATCTAGCAACTATATACCTCGATAGCTAAAGAGTTATGATACATATGGAATGCAAATTAATACTCTCCAACGAATTGAAATAAGATGGATCGTTCAAGATTAAAGTAAGGGAAACTATTCTAATCACTTTATCAATGAAAATTTGATGAAATAATTAGACCATCACTTTCATTCCCTTAAAACGTCAAAACTAAGAAGTTTAATAAGTTGAAAGGAAGTTAAAAAGAAAAAATAAATATTTTTGGATTTTGAATACCATAAACAAAAAAGTTTGGTTAGTTCCAAAGTTCATGCAAGAACTTAAAAACAAAATACTCACCAATGTTGAAAGATGATTATACTTCTCAATTGCCTTCTTACAAAGAGAGTCAGGTTTGTTTATATAGTACAAGGTCAAGTACAAAGGGAATTAATCCATTAAATATATTAAATGACATTCATATCTCAAATTCATGAACGTAGATCATTCATGAATCTGTCTTGAATTGATTTAAATAATTATTCATGAATAAGCTCACAATTTCTAATATAGTCCAATATGACTTAATATCATTTATTCTTCAAAATATGTTAAAAATTTATATTTCTCTCAAAACTAAACTTTTTTCTCTTCATGATTTAGACTTATTTGAATCATATTGATCATTTTAGGCTCTTCTTGTATCCATAGAACCTTGACCGAGTCTTGACCAAGTTGCTTCTTCCAAATATCTTCCAATAAACAAGTTAATACTTCTTTCATCCTTTTAGCTTTAGCTCTTGTCATTCGTCCAACATGAATAGTTAAAGGGTCTTTGGTAGAATTATGATCAACTTGATAGTTTATATCATTCTCCCTTTCCTCGAAAGAATTGATCCTTGAATCAACGCTTTCATCACCTGCATCAAACAAAGATAAATCAGAAACATTAAAAGTTGCACTAATATTGTTATACTCACCTAGTAGTTTCAGCTTGTATGCATTGTCATTAAGTTTTTGAAAGACTCGAAATGGACCATATCCTCTTGGCATTAGTTTAAACTTCCTTTAGCTAGGAAATCTTTCCTTCCTCAAGTGTACCCAAACCCAATCACTAGGTTCAACTACTACTTGATTTCGGCCTTTGTTGTGTTGTTTCTCATATTGTAGAGTTTTCTTTTCAATGTGTTTGGGCTCTTTCATGCAATGCTTTGACAAAATCAGCTTTTTGCTTCCCATCCAAATTGACATTTTCCAAAGGTAAAAGTAGCAAATTCATAGGAGTTAATGGATTGAACTCATACACAACTTTAAATAGGGAATGATTTGTTGTAGTATGCATATTTATGTTATAAGCAAACTCCACATGTGGCAAACATTCCTCCCAATTTTTTAAATTCTTTTGAATTATAGCTCTCAAAAGTGTTGATAAAGTTCGATTTACCACCTCCATTTGTTTATTTATTTATGGATGACAAGTAGTTGAATACAACAGTCTTATACCCAACTTGTTCTAAAGTGTTTTCTAAAAGTGGCTAAGGAACTTCGCATCTCTATCACTTATAATTGTCTTTGGAATGTCATGTAATCTTATAATTTCTTTGAAGAATAACATCACAATATGTGTTGCATCATCTGTTTTATGGCAAGGAATGAAATGTGCCATCTTGCTAAACCTGTCAGTAACAACAAAAATAGAATTTCTCCCTCCTTTTGATCTAAGTAAACACAAGACAAAGTCCATGGATATATCAACCTAAGGCTCACTAGTTATAGAAAGAGAAGTATATAATCCATGAGGTATTACTTTAGATTTAACTTGTTTACAAGTAATATATTTCCCACATAATCTTTCAACATCCCTTTTCATGTGTGGCCAAAAGAAATGATCACTTTAACACATCTAAAGTTTTTCTAATCCCAAAATACCCTATTAAACCTCCACTATGTACCTCCCTCACAAGTAATTCTCTCATTGAACATTGAGAAATACATAACTTATTTTCTTTGAAAAGAAAACCATCATGAAGAACTTATCAAAACCCTCTTTCTCACATGCCCCATAAACATTAATAAAATCATGGTCAGAATTGTATAAATCTTTAATGTACTCAAAACCTAATAATTTTGTATCTAGTTGAAAAATTAAAGCATACCTTCTAGAAAGAGCATCAGCAACTATATTTTTCTTACTTTGTTTGTATTTGATGATGTATGGAAAGGATTCAATAAACTTCACTCATTTTGTATGCCTATGGTTTAGCTTTCCTTATCTTTTGAGATATTTCAAGGACTCATGATCGGTGTGCATAATGAATTCCTTGTACCAAAGATAGTGCTGTTATTTCTCTAACACTTTTACCAAAGCGTAAAACTCCTTGTCATATGTTGGATAGTTAAGACTTGCTCCACTTAGTTTCTCACTAAAGAATACAATGGGTCTGCCTTCTTACATTAAGACTCCTCCAATACCTATTACACTCACAGCATACTCAATCTCAAAAGTTTTAGCAAAGTTAGGTAAAGCAAGCAAAGGGGTTAAACTGAGTTTGTCTTTAAGCAAGTTAAAAGCATTATCTTGTTTTTCACCCCATCTAAATCCCATATTCTTTTTTATACATTCAATTAATGGTGTAGCAATTATAGAAAAATCCTTAATGAATCTTCTATAAGCTAGCAAGACCATGAAAACTTCTAACAACACTAACACTAGTGTGTTTTGGGCACTCCCTAATTACTTTCACTTCTCTTCATCAACTTGTATTCCTTTATTGTTAACAACATATCCAAGAAAAGTAATTTCATTAGTGAAAAAAGTACATTTCTTTATATTAGCATATAACTTTTCTTTTCTAAGCATATCAAAAACAGCTTTTAAATGTGTTACATTCCCATCTAAACTTTTGTTATACACAAGAATTATCAAAATAAATCACTACAAACTTTTCAATGTAAACACATAAAATATGGTTCATCAATCTCATAAAAGTACTATGTATGTTAGCAAGGCCAAACGGCATCACCAACCATTTATATAAACCATGTTTAGTTTTGAAAGTTGTTTTCCATTCATCACCCTCATGCATTCTTATTTGATGATATCCAGATTTTAAGTCAATTTTTGAAAACACATAAGAACCATACAATTCATCCAACATGTCATCTAGCCTAGGAATAGAATGTTTATACTTTATCGTGATTTTGTTGATGGCTCTGCTCCAAAATCTATCCTTTTTAGGCACCAACAAAATAGGAACTATACATGGATTTATGTTTTCTCGTATATACCCCTTTTCCATAAGCTCACTAACTTGAATTTGGATTTGCTTGGTCTTTTCGGGGTTCTATCTATATGCTGGCTTATTTGGTATGCTTGCATTTGGAATGAAATCAATTTGATGCTCAATTCCTCTAATTGGTGGTAAACCATTAGGAACTTCTTTGGGAAAGAGATCCTCATTTTCTTACAAAAGATCAATAATAACACTAGCCAAACTCTTGTCAATTTTATTAGAAGTAATCAAAAGTCCTTCTACATAAGTACAAGTAAGGGCTACCTCATGATTAAGGCTTTCTTCATATCACTCATTTTGGCATAAACACTTATTTTTCTTTCACTCAAGTTTTCCTTGTTTTTTCTCCTCTTGTGTTTCCTAATACTCTCATTTTTACCACTCAACTCATCTTTTTTCTCTCTTTCTGGCTCCCTCCCCAAAGTTTTGGTTAATGAAGACTCGAGCTCCTCATATTGTTGTTTTATATGCATTTGGTCTTCAAAAATTATCTTTGGAGGCAAAGGTCCAAGCTGATATTTCGTCCACCTATGATTAAAGAATAATGGTTCTTGAACCCATCATATATTACCCTTCGATCATATTGCTAAGGTCTCCCCAACAACATATGACCAGCATACATAGGTACTACATCATACCAAACTTCATCCTTATATCTACCAATTGAAAAAGAAACTAACACTTATCGATTTACCTTTACTACACCACTATCATTCAACCATTGTAACTTGTAAGGTTTTGGATGTTTGCTAGTAGATAATTTCAGTTTCTCTGGGTGCTTACCATATTTGTACAACTTCCACTATCAATAATCATAGTACACAACTTGTTAGCAATCAAACAATGAGTATGAAATAGATTTTCACGTTGTTCACCATGTACATCATTTTTATTTTGTAAACTAAGTGTGTGTTGAATAACTAGATTTTCACCTTTAGCATACTCTATATCACTAGCATCCTCCGGAATGTCATCAATATCCTCTCTCTCTCTCTCTCACTCAGATTCCACAATCTCATTCCTCGTGATCATAACTCTCTTATTAGGACATTCACGTGCCACATATCCATGTCCAAGACACTTAAAACACGTAATGTCTCTAGTTTGATTAGGTTAATTCTTACTTTTACCTTTATTGCTTGATTTATTTTTACCTTTAGTTTCATCAATTTAAGGCTTAACAATAGGTTTATTATCTTTTGTACTCCAATCTAATTTCTAAAAAGAAAAAGAACCTGAATAAGATTTTGAATCATACCTTGTGTCTTTTCTTTTAAGTTGCCTCTCAATCTTTATGGCTATATTCACCATGTCCTCAATCTCCACATGATGTTGCAACTCCACAAGATCAGTAATATTCTTATTGAATCCACTCAGGAATCAATCCATTGTGGCCTCATGGTCTTCCTCCACATTAGCCCTTATCATGGCTATCTCCATCTTCTTATGATATTCATCAACACTCATAGAATCTTATGTCAAAGTTTACAACCGTAGATGCAAATCCCTATAGTAATAGCTAGGGACAAATCTCCTCCACATGATTTATTTCATCTCCAACCAAGTCTCCACGGGCCTTTCACCATTTCTATGCCTATATTTACATAATTGATTCCACCAAACAATAGCATGATCAAAAAATTCAATAGTGGCTAATTTTTCCTTTTTCTCTTTGGAGTAGTTGTGACATTCAAAGATTAGCACTACTTTTTGTTCCTACTCCAAATAGGCATATGGATTATTCTTCCCTTAAAAATATAAAATTTTCATTTTGATGTTGTCTATGTTTCTATTCACACCATCAAAACATCGTATCCAAGTTTGTCTCCTAGGATTAACATCTTGACAAATTAGAATAACTTGGTCATCATCCATGTCATCTCCACCACCATAATCATTATTGGCAAAGGCTGTTTGTCTCCCATGCCATGGTTCACCTTACAATCTATTAATTGCATTATCATGCGTTTCTAAATGATCTCTTATATTTACCATCACTTTGAACATACATTCAAATTGTTGCTGCATTGCTTGAACCAAAAGAGAATTTGATGAAGAATTCATTTCTTTATCTTTAGACATATTTATAACCTAAAAAACAAAGTCAGAATAGCCTCACCAACACTCCTTAGTGTGTTTCACTCAAGATTTGATTCACTCCGCTACACAATTTTTAGTTTTTCTTAATACTGATCTCACCACTTTTGCCTTTTAACTCTCTTTGTTTTGTTCTTCATAAACAAATAATTCAGATTATAACAATTCAAGGGTAGTAAAATTGGATAGGTCTAAAAGAAACAAAAGATAGGCCAATTTAAATATGTGTACGATGCACTTCAATCATAAGCAAAGATTAAACTCAAATATCAAAGAAAAATTTCTGGAATAAAGAAAGATTTCTACATCCAAATAAGAATATAAATGAATTCATAATTTTTTAATTTGTAATTTGTAAGAATTCCTTGAAACCATAATTTTTTAAATTATGATCTCTTTACTTTTTTTTACCTTTGATATTCTCTCCTTTTTTTTTTACCATTCATTTTTTTCTCTCTTTTTTTACTTTCTGATTTTTTTCCTTTTTATACTATAAAATATGAAAAAAAAATAAAGAAAATTAGTAATAACACAATAAGCACAACAATAAAGATGAAAGAAGAACAACAATTATAGATATGGTGCTGAAAGAAAAAGAAGAGGAGGAGAAAGGAAAGCTAAAAGATAGCAAATAAATAGATACACATATCTTAAACTTGAACCGAGCTCTAATACAAAATGATGGTAATCATCAACTTAGAAATCATATACCCCAATAGCTAAAGAGCTATGATACATATGAAATATAAATTGACACCCTCCAACAAATTAAAACTAGATGAATTGTTCAAGATTGAAGTAAGGGAAACTATTCTAATCACTTTATTAATGAAAAATTAATGTAATAATTAGAACAACACTTTGATTCCCTTAAAATACCACAAACTAAGAAGTTTGATAAATTAAAAAGAAAAATAAAGATTTTTGGATTTTGAATACCACAAGCAGAAAAGTTTGATAAGTTTCAAAGTTCATGCAAGAACATAAAAACAAAACATTCACCAATGAAGATGATTATACTTCTCAATTACCTCTTTACAAAGAGAGTTAGCCTTATTTATATAGTACAAGGCCATGTACAAAGGGAATAAATCTATTAAATATATTAAATGACATTTATATTCCAAATTCATGAACGTAGATCACTCATGAATCTGTCTTGAATTGATTTGAATGATTATTCATAAATAAGACCATAATTCCTAATATAGCTGAATGATCTTTATTATTTAAAATAGGCTAAAAATTCATCCTTCTCTCAAAGCTGAACTTTCTCTTCATGATTTGGACTTGTTCGAATCATATTAACGATTTTATGCTCTTCTTGCGTCCATAAAATCTTGACCAGAGTATTGACCAGCTTGCTCCTTCCAAATGTCTTCCAATAAATAAGTTAAGACTTCTTTTATGTTTTTAGTTTTTGCTCTTATCATTAATCCTCTATGAATAGTTAAAAGGTCTTTTGTTTGTATCAATCCCTTACTCTTTTCCATCATTTTCTTTTGAAACATCATAATATACCATTATACCAATATATAATACGTTGATATTAATCTATATATACTAATCCAACTAGATCATCGAAATGGTAAGTAATCGAAAAGACAATACTTGTTTTTTAATCATTTTGTAAAGGAATGAACTCTCACAAAATCAAAAAATTAAATCTCATCTTAAAAAATGTTGATGGGAGAGAAAACTTCGAAACTAAAAGAAAAATTTTAGATATTAATAAAATAATAATAATAATAAGATAATAGAAGATTTACATGGGTTGATACTCCATGTAATCGAGAGATCATATTCCTCCCAATTTTAAAAGAATCAAAATATAAAAAAAAAATTATCTTACTTAAATCTACGTTTGAAACCCTTATACACCACCTCACCTAATCTTTTAATTTTTTTTTCCCAATCCCCTTTAAACTTATTAGAAAAAATATATAAATATCTAAAATATTTTTTCACATTTGGCGTCCCCATCAAAAACCAAAGATAAATAAGATATTTATGGAATAATAAAATCTTATTTTTAAGATCTCTTTCCTTCAAAAATATTATTTATATAATATACTTGCTTACCTTCCAAGCATCCTAACTTTAGAAATCCAAAAATACATACCATCTCCAGTATAATCCAAAAATACTTATCACCTCCAGCAGAAAAATCACAAATACATGCCTCGTGCCCACGAGACCGACTCGTTGCCCATGCAATGACTCCTCTCGCCGTGCCACAGAATACAAACCGCTCGTGCGACTCGCAAAGGTGCCGATCAAGTCTCTTCACGCATCTCAAGGCATCATGGACGCAGATCAGCGCCGGGAATGGTCGTGCAGTGCGATTGAGAAGGGCACGCAAAACACGTAGGATCGTACATCGCGGACCTGATCTTCCTTCAGATTCGTGAACGGCTGATGAGCGATCCAACCACGGGAACCCAAATTAATTTTAGTTTATATATTTTAATCCATATTTCCTGTAAATGGAGACGTCCAGTAACGGAGGGAGTGGCTGCCACCCGCGAAACGGCAACCGTGTTCTGGATTCGTCCACTCGTGTCGCTACCTGCCGGCCACGCACTGCCTCCACCGACCGCCACGTGTCAGCTGAGGCCACCGGATCCCCGCCCGTGTCCGCCGTCCCCACGGTCGCCGGTCGCTATAAACCCCCACGGAGCGCTGCAGCCCCCAGGGAGTCTCCGAAGCTCCCCTCGAACTTTGCCCGGTCGATCGAACCGATTCCCCACCCAATCCCTCGATAAAGGTAGAGGCGATTCCGAAATCGGTCCGCGTTTCTTAAAGTAGGTGATCGGCTTTCTTGGATCCTTGTGGGTTCTGTTCGCTTCCTTGTCACGATCATCTTTGCACGCGATGATAATCTGAAAGGACGGATTTGTTTCGAGCTTTGTGATGTTTGTTTGGAGGTTTCCCTTCGTGGACCGGCATCATTTTGATGCGTTCGTGACCCCGTCTTGTATCCGGGTGGATTTGTGAGAGTTGCCTTAGGGTTTGAGATCGTTCGCTTGTGTTGATTGTTTGCGAGAATCGATCGAAGCAATACTAGGCTGTAAATTTGGTTCTTCGTGTCGAATTGTATAGCTAAACTGGTCTTCTCCTCTTGCCATCTCTTAGTTCGGATGTAAAGGGAGAGACTTGGCTTCCAATTAGTCTCTAATAGGCTTAGCTAATTGCATTTCTGTTGCTGTTCTTCCGTATTTGGTGTTGATTGTTCTTGGACTATTATTCTGCAGGAAATTTGTTGATACTGTTGCTATCTCATGGTGTCTGGTAGTGGAGAGAAGATGGAGGTTGAACCAGAACTTGTGATGTGCTGGAAGGACCTTCCGATGGAGCTGCTGCTGCGTATTCTTTCCCTTGTCGACGACCGAATGGTGATCGTGTCTTCAACCGTTTGTACTGGCTGGAGAGACGCAATCGGCTTTGGGCTTACAAGTCTCTCTTTATCGTGGTATGGATAATCGTTAGCTATTTCTTACCCTCTTCTTTTAAGCTAACATCTCGATTTCATCATTGAGCTCATTAGGTTCTTTAAGTGTCATGAATCACGACTGCACTCCTGACCTTGTTAGAAGTGGTGGCTATTGACAGTGAAGTGCTCATTCTCAATGAACTATAAAGGCACTTTTTCCTGGTTTTTTGGGGTATAGTCTGGGAACCATGTCAAGAGAACTTGAAAATGTTGCTATCATCTTATTGAGAAACTGATTTCATTAAATGTAAAGAATGAAGGCTGTGATCCCACTACATGTGAAACCTTCTAGCCAAAGCTTCAATACATGAAGAGATCAATGTGTTAAAGTTCTCTCTGAACGGAGAAATGAAAAGGAGAATTTTCAACCTGGTTTGGAAAGTAGACAGGACCTTTTGATATGTCCCCTATTAAGCTCCGTTCCTTAGTTTGCCTGTTGAGTATATGGCCTCAGTCCAGGACTCCAATCAAGGATATTAATACACTAAATTAGCACATATTTGACCAGACAATTTCAATGGTGAAGACGAGGGCTACAGCTTGTCACAAAACCTTTCACTGGCTTCAGCCCTTCTTTGCGGATACCACAAAATGGCAGCACATCTTGGTTCTTCCATATTGTTTGTTGTCATTGGTCTCAAATTTGTTTGTGCATTAATAGACAAAGCATGATGCAACAATCCACTATTTAAGCAGCACATATCCATTTTTTACAGAGCATAAGCTATTTTTTTGGCCCGTTGTTCATTCTGTGCTAGATGCTTTTATTTTCATGCTGTTCTCTACACTCATACCTAGAAATCGGAGGCAGGATCTTGTTGGTTTAACTACCTAGTACCTTTTCCTACCTTTTCCCAGTATTATTCCAAGAAACTAGAGAATCGGCAGTTGAAAATAGTAAAAGGGAACAGAGTGAACTGCAGTCCTTCTACTTGTTCGTCTCCCTTAGCTCCTGCATCAGTGTTTTCTCAAAAGTTTGTAAATTACATCTGCATGAATAAGATGCTGATATCCTGCAATGCTGTAGCACTTGTGAAACTATGGATGTCAGAAAAACAATTATACGAACTGGCAAAGCATATGCAAAGATGATTTAAGTTGGGAAATCGGTCAATTCCTTGATAATCCAAAATTTATTCTTATGTAGGCGATTTCTGCTGGGCTTATCTTCAAGCTCTAGTAGAGTAGGATATGATTCTCATAGCAGGAATTTTGTTTTCTAATTGATTATCATATGAACGAGTCATAACTGTGAATTGAATTTATTTCTCATTAGACCATATCTTTCAGTATCATCAGATCAATAACATAAACTGCTTTTGGTCTATACCAACTGTCCGTTTATGCAGTGTATTTTTCACTGACAAAGATTTTGTGGTAATTGGAAATGTCATATCTGTATTGTAGGTGCAAAAACAACATGAACAACCTTGTGCGGTCACTTGCTCCCAAGTTCACGAAGCTTCAAGTTTTAACTCTTCGACAAAATAATGCACCTCAACTTGAGGACAGTGCTGTTGAGGCAGTTGCTAATTACTGCCATGACCTGAGGGAACTAGACCTTAGCAAAAGCCTTAGGCTGACTGACCAGTCTTTGTATGCTCTAGGCCATGGATGTCCCCGCCTAAATAAACTGAATATCAGTGGATGCTCTGCTTTTACCGACTCTGCCCTTGCATATCTTGCTAGTTGCTGTCGAAACCTGAAAACCTTGAATCTCTGTGGATGTGCGAGAGCTGCTACTGACAGAGCTTTACAAGTTAGTACTTTTTTACTTTGTTTTGCTGAGTACTAATTTTTGCTTGAAGGACACGGAAATTTTGTTGCAGGCTGTATCACGTCATTGCAGTGAGCTTCAGTCTTTGAATCTAGGTTGGTGTGAGAGTGTCAGTGACAAAGGAGTCACCAGTTTGGCAGCTGGTTGCCCAAATCTCAGGGCATTGGACTTGTGTGGCTGTGTCCTCATAACAGGTAAATTACATGGCTGACACTTACTATTATGATACAGACAAAGTCATAGGAACAGAAGCACTAAATCTCTGGAAGGAGTATAATACTTTCTCAAGTGTTAATAAGCTATTCATATTGGAAAATTACAACGTACTTCTCTAATTTGTTTCATTCATCTGGTCACTTACAGCACCAAAGAGCCTATTAGGCTCCTACTTCTTGTCCTTTTATTTCTTGCTCTTGTCGTGCTTGTACTGTTGTTGGCCTAGTTCTTTTTGTTTTCATGCATTATTACATTGTTAAATTCTATCAAGTGGAATGTCTTGTTACATTCTAGAATCCTGTTGCCATACTGTGGGAGGTTTGAGTACTTGAACATGCCACGATATCAAAGCATCTGTGCTTAAAATTCAATGCGACTAGCATTAGATTTTGCATTTTTTGCATTTTTCATTAGATGTTTTTTAATTGTTTAGGGCATCATTATTTCTTTTGCATTTTATTTTTATGTGCATTAGTGACCCAGTTCTCAGACTTTCCATCAAAAGGTTGCCTAGGAAGATTCTATAACATGAAGAATACTTAATTGTAGACTAGATATTTGCCTTCTGTTTCATATCATTCGCGACTCAGTAATCAGACTTTCTGTCACGAAGCTTCAAATGTTTACTAATCAATATTTCAATGGAATATAGGAAGCTCTAATGGGGATCTCTTGTATCCACTCATCTGGATTCTTAAGTGATCTGTATTACTTTTTGCATGAAAATTTTGTGCACAAACACTTTTGCCTTGTCCGTCAAATTTTTGTATCCTTATATGCATTTTGTCTATATAAATTTGGAGAACTTGTTCTGATTACTGTTAAAAATTGTGACTTTGGCCTCCTCATTTCCTCATTCCGATTAAAAAAAGGAGGTGTTTTCATATTCAAAACTTGTAATTCAAATATCATCATTTGCTATTCTCAGTTCTACAAAAAGCAAGATCCCTTTTCAAAACTTAGACACTTGAAGCATCTCAAGAGAATCTTCCTACAAGATAAGATCTCATCAGAATCAAATTGGACTGTCATTTTTTAGATTGGAACTCTTTTTTGCTAGATTTCAGTTAAGAGATAACATTCTGAATGCACTGTTTATGACTATTATGCTTAGGCATACAGGTAAATTTAAAATATCTAAGTATTTTCACTGGAATTAGATTAATAGTACTGTTTGATTTCACTAAAGCTTCCTTTTATTCTTGGTGCTGAATTGTCTCACATTTATGTTTACATTACATTATTTCTTTTTAGCAGAAAGATCAGTATTTCTTAACGAAATTTGTGCTTGCTTTGTCACTGCAGATGAGAGTGTGATTGCCATAGCAAATTGCTGCCCTCATCTCAGATCACTGGACTTGTATTATTGTCAGAACATCACAGACAGGGCAATGTACTCGCTCGCAAATAGCTGCATGAAAAGCCGGTACGGGTTGTGGCGAGACGATGCTGGCAGCAGTAACGGCAATGACAACACTGGGCTGGTGAACCTTAACATCAGCCAGTGCACAGCACTGACGGCTGCCGCCGTCCAAGCCGTGTGCGATACATTCCCATTGCTGCACACCTGCCCAGGGAGGCATTCACTCATCATCAGCGGTTGCCTCAGCCTCACTTCTGTGCGCTGTGCTTGTGCCATCCATGCTCACCGTGCAGGCAGAGCTTCTCTAGCAGACCACGCCTACTGAGGACCATGTCTTAGCAAGATACTCTGAAAGGAGTGGTGTGTAGTTGAAGGTATAACAAGGTAGATCTCAGGATCATGTTGTTGTTCCTAAGCTTGTCTTGATGTTGATAACAAGATATAAATTAAGCTTGCTTATTTTGTTTTGTCAGGTAGCAACCAAGTCCCATGATAAATTTCTCACAATCTCATTGATATATATTCTCATCAGATTTCTTACAAATTAGATCCTGATAGGGGTTTCTAATGCCATAGCCTAATGAACTTTACATTCTGACATTGAAGAATTCCATCACCCATATCAAGAAGATTATGGTGTAAGTAGGCTGGTTCTACGCCCTAGCAATTGGTAAAACAACTTTCCCTGATCTCATTTATAGTACAATGCAGAAACTTTGTGCTCTACAATGAGCAGAACTCCAGAGCAAACAAGTTTCTGACGGTCATCAAGTTTCTTGTCGGGTAAACATTAAACCAGTCATACACTAGTATACAGTAAGGAGGACATAGAAATAGCTGCTGAAGTTGGGAATATTGTGGATTACCAATTAAAAGAAATATCAGTACTATACATGAACCAACCAGCAAAATTATCAAGAGGCAATTTTGGCAACCACTAGTGCGAGGAAGGCAGCGGAGTCTGTGCAGAAGACAAGCGGTCAGCAGCAGCTGCTTGTGGAAGCATCTGCTTGGGGAGGCTTTTGCTTGAAGATATTCTTTTTAAGGCCGGATGAACCCTCAGCACAGAGGCTTGGTGTTTCCAGGATCTGTAAGGTGAATTTAAGATCATTAGTCTGGTATTCCACGGATTACCAGTAGTATCCTATTGATTGGAAAAGTACATGCAAGTCCCAGCTTCAAAATAGTCGATGATGCCAAGATAACAATCTGGATGGCAAGTGATTGTACAACCCCGATCAAACAGGTAAGCCAAAAAACAGGTAAGCCAAAATCATCGCACCATGGCCAGCAGGGAGCATGAGGGAAAAAAATGCAACGGCAAAACTCTAATATGGCTTGAACATGTCAAAATGTTACCGCTTGGCCATGTGATCAAGACAATTCATAAAGATGTTCACATATTTTCTGGCAGGAGGGCCTTTAAACAATGGATTAGGAATAATAAAAGACTTGACCGGTTGTGATATTGTTGGACTTGGACCATCCAAAAACCAACCTTGATGTCACTAAAATCAACAAAATGAAGAGAGTAATATAGGTTTTGAGGATAAGGGTTCCATTATTTCGAGCTACATTAGAGGCACCGAGCTACTGGATGATGTAAGCAGGGACATCACTTTATTGTGAGTGCAAAAAGTGGTCATATGCATCATGTGGTGTCTTGAATACACATGCCTAACTCAAAAACTGGCTTAATAAGTGTGTTGGGAGTACACCAGCCCGCCTGGATAATGACTAATAAATTTTATGCACTGTGTCATCTCATCTTACTCACCTTTTGAACTCAGGTAATCTACCTTTTCGGAAAATAAATAAAAAAAGGGAATGCTTATTGCAGCTATATTGTAAACGAGTTGTTAGCGTGCAAACATGAAAGTTGACATACCTTTAACACGAGCTCCTCAAAGCATTGTTCCACATTGACACGAGTCTTTGCACTACATTCTAGAAACAAACATCCATATTCCCTTGCAAAGTCAATTCCTTCCTTCTTTGTTACAGCTCTCTCACCTTCCTGAAACACGAAAATATATGGAATCACATATTACCTTCTGATCAAAGATAAGTTACAAAAGTAATATAAATAAATTAATGGAACAATGGCATAAGAAAAGTTCCAATATCTGGGTTAAAAGTGATGTAGATGGTCACTAACAAGAAAAATTGGCTTGAGCGATTTATACATTTAACCTGAGATTTAAAATAAACATATATTATTGAAAAATATTCAGAATTACCTTATCAACCTTGTTCCCAACAAGCATCTTAATGCAATCCTGATTAGTTGAATAAAGTTCTATTTCCTTAGCCCATATATCAGAAAGATTTGTGAATGTGTCCCTCCGTGTTACATCATAAACTGTCATAGATTAGCCGAGAACTGAAGATTAGCATTTAGAACTCAACAACTAAATGTAAAATCAATGAGATTTCTGTGAAATCATAACATCAATACCATAAAAGTTAGAAGACATCAACTAGATTGGGTATAAAAATAAAGTGACTTCCATAACAACTTATACTTGGTGGAGACACATTCCATGCTCTTATCAACAAAACTAATAACCAGTGGGCTCATAGCCTCTTGACCAAACAATGTTTCGTTGTTGAAAAGTCAAAGTTTAAGCAAAGGCCAAAGTGGAACTTCCTAGTAAGAAAAAGAACATATATAAAGATTAATTCAGCTCTTAAATACTAACCATACATGGATATAAGAATTAAAAGCTTTTCCACCTAATATTTGGCCTAATTTGCGTTTGTTCACTCAACGTTCAAATGGTAGCATTCATGCTATCTAAAATTTACTCCATCAGCCAGATGTACCATCCAGCTTGTGTCTAACGATAGTTTGACAACACAAATATCATAGTTAATATGCCATTGGAGTAATCTAGGTCCTGATATGGGTTGGGGGTAGGTCCACGTAGGTTATTTTGTGGTCCTGGAGGGTAGGAATAGTTTGTTATCATCTTGTGAAATGGTACATAGAGTATCACTTGGGTCATATTTTCTCACTAAATAATTAACTATCCGTCTAATTTAAACAACAAGGGTAGTAGAAAGTAACTAACCCACTTATTTTTGTTTAATGTTTAGGATTATTGTTGTTATGAAATTTTCACTAGTGCAGGAATGTTTGTAAATATTTTTTTCTTTAGTTTATTTGTGAGATTAAATTTCAAAAAGATCATGATCCAGTAACATGTAACACATAAAAGTGGCCATTTCCTGTCCCATTTCCACAGGACCATGGCAGTGTCAGCATGCAAATAGCTTGGTTAGCAAGACATACAATCAAGTCCATACAAAAAGTTATAGAAGATTCTTATCATTATATATAAACAGCCAAGGCATACAGCAAAAAAAATTAAAGGAGAAAATATTAAAGAAGTAACTGGAATTAAGCTAAAATATAAACTTTATCTGACAGATAACTTCAGCAGTATAAATCTAGTTATAAGTTTTTTCAGCTTAACTATTGGACAAAAAGGACAAGTCTGTAAAATTAATTACAGGCAATGAAGAAGTTATACCCATAATGACTCCTTGTGCTCCTCTGTAATATGAACTTGTTAAAGTTCTGAATCGTTCCTGTCCAGCTGCAAAACAGAGTCCTTCTGAGTTCTCATTTAACAACATTTGAAGTACAAATCATGCTGCAAAACCCAGGAGTATCAACTAAACTAGCATCACAATGATTCTTTTAATTGTAGCATCGCACAAACGATTTGCCAAGTACAATTGCAACAAGATGGTCTTGTATATAACAGGAAAAACAATAGTCTGGCAATCCATAGTTCATCACAGAAAAGAATAAAAATTAAATTTGAACAGAATTCAACTGTAGCATAGCAAATAGCTGGGACTTCTAAGATTGTGCTACTACATGCAATTGATTCTGCAATTGCACCAATCTGGGGTTTGCAACACCAGTTATATTCTTGTCAATTCATTGACTTACTGCAGCCTAAACCTTACTTCAGTCAAATATAATGGAACTGCATTATCGCCTTAACAATCATGGACCACATAAGAATTGCACAAAATCATGACATTACGTGGTTTTGTATAAAGTTGATAACCTGTGATAATTAATTTGTATAGCTTGAAAGGTATGAGATAGCCAACTTATGAAATTGAAACCTCCTGCATCAAGTAGAATTTTGTGGTTGTTGCTTCAACATCATCATGATGCATACTTCTTCTTCTGTCTAGTAATTATCTTATAACCAAACACTATTTGCACTATGGCAGTTCCATTCTCCAACCCCATTTCATGTCAAAAATATTCTTTTAATCAGATGCTTATTCTCCTATAGAACTAACATGTCAATAGAATTAGTTCAAACAACCATCTTTGACTTGCATGTAAGCTTTCCACCTTAATGACCCTGATAAGGAGCTTCTCAAAATTTGTGTTAAAAAAAAAGAATTTCTGTTACCAAATATTAACTATATTCATTTACCAGTGTTTACTCTCAAGAAAATAGGAATGAGAATTATGCACCAAGTGTTAAACAGTCACCTGTATCCCAGATAGCAAGCTTCAGCCTTTTTCCACCAATGTTAACAATCTTTACTTTGAAGTCAACGCCTGGATATAATTATGGAAATGTTTGAACAAAATCACAGTAACAATAAACAAATTCCAACTAAATAGTTCAACAAACTCCCTTGATAAGATTTTACTTGAAATTTTAAAAAAATTAAAAGCAACATTCAAAGCCAATGTGCTAAGATCCATCAGAAGTACAATCAATCACAGGGACAAATTGCCAGAAAGATTAGCCTTTATATTACAACTGAATTTTAGCCTTTATATTACAAGTCATCACGTGACAATCCTGTCGTGGTTTGTCATTGCATTCTCACAAAACGTTGCAAATCTCCTTGTAACTCGAAAACTATTACATATTAATCAATCAATAACACCATCACCATCAATTACAAAAGCAATCGATCGACAAACGAAAAATAAAGCTTCCTCCTTTCCTACTAAAGGTTAAAATTGTATCAAAATTCCAGAAATTACCGTCAAAAATAATTATAGCAACAAAAAAGGACCAAAGAAAGACAAGAAAGGATCCAAGACCGCACCAATTGTAGGCGAAAGATCCTCGAAGGAGTCCGAAGTGAACCTCAAGAGGAGACTGCTCTTACCCACGCCCGAATCCCCAATCAGCAACAGCTTAAACAAATAATCGAACTCCGGCTGCCCTGAAGACGCGGAATCCATGGAAGATATGCCGCTCCGGAAACCCTAGAAACCAAATTAACCCCCAAAAGAACGCGTCAGTAGGAATAAAAAGGAAGAAGTCACAAATCCGGATCACAAGAAACGCCAACCCCAAGAGCATCGCAGAGTACCTCGAAGACGGAATTGGTGGAGGAGGAGGAAATGGGATCCGATCGGAGAAAGAAAGGGGATGACGGAGGGTGGACCGGGGGCGCTTTTTTTTTAATATATTTAATATTTAAATAATTAGAGCTCGGCAGTTAGTTTCGGTCTTTTATTAATAGTATTTAATTGGCGGGTTACGTAAGGTTGCCAATAATAACATTGTTTTGTTTTTACATTACTATATATATATATTTATGTATCGTTGTAAACTTTAGAAATAGCATTTTAATTATAATATACGTATTCCTGTCTAAGATTTACATATAATAATCTCTGCAAACATCACGTATAAGTTATTCCCGAATTAGTGATTTTAAATTTAGGTTTAGAAATTGAAGAGTTAAATAATTGATGAAAGGGATATGCTTAATACCACAAATAATTGATGAAGAGTTAAATAAGTTAGTAGGATAATCAAATATCAGAAATCAGAGTGGCGCAGCGGAAGCGTGGTGGGCCCATAACCCACAGGTCCCAGGATCGAAACCTGGCTCTGATAATTTATTTAGCTTTTTGAGGAATTTTTAATACATTGATCCAATGCAGTATGGTAAAACCTGATTGAGTAGCTTTTAATTAATTTCTACTGCTTTTTTTTAATAATAACAGGTCAGATCAACTATTTTTTTTTTACTTTTTTGTCATAGAGATAAGGAAAACAAATTAATTTTTTTTTTACAAAGTTAAGGTAAATAATGTGAAATCAGCTTTTTTTTAATTTTTATCTAACAAAGGAATTTCCAATACATTGTGGTAAAACTTGACTCTGATATAATTTTTTTATTTAGTAAAGGAATTTTTTTAGTACATTATGGTAAAACTTGATTAACAAGTTTTTAATTCATTATTACCACCTTTTGCAAACAATAACAGATCGAATCTAATTTTTGCTCGCAGACCGGCTAAATTTTTTTACTTTTCAGTGATAGAGATAAGGAAAATAGTTAATTTTTATTCTTAATTTTTTTACAAAGACGAGGCAAATCATGAGAAATTAGTTTTTTTATATTTTTCATCTAATAAAAGAATTTCCAATACATTGTGGTATAACTTGATTAAGTTTTCATAAACAACAGTAGTTTTTAGTTTTTCCACATGGGTCAGCTAAAATCGTTTGGTATTTTTCACATATATTAGGAAAACTCAATGCGAAGGTCCACCATACTATCATGTTCTTACTATGGCCATTTGTCTTAATTTCCATTGACATGGGTATAGTTGTCCTTATTATTGGGACTAATTAGATTATCTCATGTAGTTAGTTACTCTTAGATTTCTATACTTTCAAAAATTATATTAGAATTTCTATACTTATGAAAATAAATATTCAATATCATTTCCCCTCGCATCATCGATTAAAATTATAATTAAAAAACTAATAGTTTTGCAATAGTGAGGAGAAGGCAGGATTACAAAAGAAAAAGAGAGAAATCTTTTCGAGTACTTCGCTTTCCAATAAAACCTGAGAGAAAAGATAAAAGCAATTGAATAACACTACCTCACTTTGTTTTCCAATAAAACCTCTTTTTCTCTTCTTATTTATTTTTCATCAGCATAATTGATTGCGAGAAATAAAACTTAATGTTTCACTATAAGGATCCCAATATAATTTTTAAAAATATAAATATCAAAATATTAAATATAACTAATTATAAAGTATAACCTATAATTAGTCCTTGTTGTCAGTACATCGAGCTATGTCCGACAAGCTAATTATATATTAACCCTTATAATTAGTTACATTTAGTATCTTAATCTTTATACTTTCAAAAGTTACATTTAAAAATTTTGAATAATTTTTTTTTTAATTTTTTTTAATTATTTTTTAATCTTATATAGGGATATTAATAATTTATTTTTATTAGCGTAGAAATTCTAATATAATTTTTATGAGCATAGAGATCGAAATATTAAAGATAACTAATTATATAATAATATATAATTAATCTCGTGATGACGATCGATGCGTTGTTGGTGTCCAGCATCCAACGCCTGTAGCAGCATCCGTCGCGGGTGCACGACAAGGAGGCTGACCATTATATGTGCATGGAGAGTGAGCTTTTTGATGATACAGGCATAAGACTAGTCTTCTGTTGGGAGGAGACTATTCATGTGGTCTCCTACCCCCATCGTATTTACTATTTTACTACTAATTTAATTGATAAAAATTAATAATTTATTATAAAATATTAAGCTTAAATCTCATTATTATCATTTATTTTTAATGAAAAATTCTTAGGATCGGTGAGTTTTCTGTCTATTAGGTTGATTGTAAGGTCCATGTTATCGGCACACTTACTATTATAACGCCATCTACAGTAACAGTTATAACATATTTTAGATTAATTGACATTAGTGAAACTGCAATAGGAAGTTTAACTCAATACATTTCTATTAGAATTTTACTTAAGGAAACTTAAGTTAATTTTATAGGGAAATGTTGAGGCAACATCTCATGCGCAGCGGAAGAATATAACACAAAATCTTCAAATTTTCCAAAGATGTATTATTTATGGTGCGAAGATTGGTATGCAAAATCTATGAAACTTAAAAGTTACGTGTGAGATAGACTGTATTACCTAGGAAGATTATATATCCCTGAATCCCTATAGATCTTTAGGAGAGGGTGAAGGAGGTCAAGCATCCTCTCTAGCGGTGATCCACACAGCAGGGCTGTGACGATGCTCCTCAAATCCCCAGGCCTGTTATCTAAGGAGGAGAAGGGGAGAGAAGAATAGGAGGTAGCAACCAAGAGAGACTCCAGCCTATGAACCATTGGTTCCCTCCTATTTATAAAGGTCCTCTATCAACGTAATCCTAATGGATCATGCCCTATTAAGTATTGGATCTCTATCCAATAATCTCTCAATAACTCTTATTGGATATCATCCATAGGATCCAATAATTCAAGGGCTTATTGGATATCCAAAAGATAGGGGTTTCAACGGATATCTCATATCTGAACATCTACTTATCGCAATGCCTACCATATGTGTGTGACCCTCTATGCCCAATATCGAGCTGGCCATGAGTCATACCCATCAGAACTCCTTTTGGCTTAGTAAATTATTATCTCTATAATAATTCACTTGACCCATTAACTACGGGCGTACTAGGTCACTATGCCGCAATCCCCAAATGATACAGGGGAATCCAATCCATTGGACCTATTTGTCCTTAGTTATCATATATCTATAGTCTCTCATCTATCTAATATCTCAAAGACTGTATATCGGGCATGGTGCTGTCAGACACATACGGTTTCTACTCGAGTATTGCTCTAATCGGATTCTCCCGGAGAACTCTTTTTCTCTCAATCCGAATGACCTCGGTTAGAGATTTGTCTAAGCAAGAACACATGAGATATTCCTCTCATGACACCGAGAGTGGATGATCCTTTATCGATACTCAATAGTCCTCATAAGATTGGCTACCACTCTTGATGACCAGTTATGCTAAATCTGGAACCTCTAGACCTATAAGTCCGGTATCAAAGAGTGGAGTACTCATATAGGACATCATTTGTATCTCAAGTCTAAGGATCAGATGCTGAATCTCAGATTTTGATGTTGAAATTAATTGATAAATTATTAATCTAATCCATATGTTAAGATAAGTGTTGCAAGATTGACTACGATAATGAATAAGGCATAAAGCAAATGTTGGGCTGGAGTTAAAGATCGGACAATATGACGAAGATTCGGACGATGTACCAGAAGCTCGCTAAGAGTTCATCGGGAGCTCGTCGAGAGCTCTCCGAGAAGTATTGGGAGTTCGCCAAAAGCTTGTCGAGAGTTCAACGGGAGCTCACCGAGAGTTCGTCGGGAGTTTGCCAAGAATTCATCGGGAGTTCGCCAAAAGCATGTCGAAAGTTCACCGGAAGTTTGTCGAGACTTTGTCGGAAGAACGATTGACATACCAAACAAAGATTGCTTAGTTAATGCCTTAATTATTATAGTTAAAACTTAGATTGAGTTAGGATTGTGAGATAATCCTACTAAGTTAGGGGCCAACTGGGCCCAAAATAAGGTTGAGTTGGGCCGAATGGAAGGCCACTCGGCCACTTGGAGCCTTGCCAGGCGGTGGCACCACCCAGGGTGGGCGGTGGAACCGCTTGAGACTTAACCTCTCAAGTGGTTTGGGCGATGGTACCGTCGAAAATTAATACTGCCAAGTGGTGGTACCGTCCTGTCAAGCAGTGGTACCATCCTGCCAGGTAGTGGTACCATCCTATTAAGTAGTGATACCATCCTATCAGGTGGTGGTACTATCAGAGTGCAATCTTCGAGGCTCTATCAAGTGATGGTACCGCCTATTACTAGCGATTGTACCGTCGGTACCCCGGAAATCCGGGATGAGACAATTTTGGCTCTAATTCAGAAACCTTTGGGGCCTATAAATACCCTACTATTTTATGCATTAAAGTAAAATAAAAAGAGTAAAAAATTATAAAAAAATCTTTAAGTGTTGGGGTGTAAAAGTGTTATAAAAATGCTAAGGGTCCTCCTCCTCTTTCTTTAGCTTTGTAATCATTAGCGAAGAGGTGTGAGGCTTGTAAGGGTTGTCTCCTAAACTTGTGAAAAGCAGAAAGCTTTGTAAGAAAGTGGTTGATCTTTGCCTATTGAAGGAAGATCATTAGTGGACGTCGGTGACCTCGATGGAGGAGGAATCGGAGGTGGACGTAGGTCATAACGACCAAACCACTATAAATATGGTGTGTTCTTTCTTTACTGCTTTCTTTCATTACTTAGCTGCACTCTACACTTCACATTTACTCTAAGTCATTACTTTCATTACTTTCTGATATGGGCTTTGTCGAAACGATTTTATCAAACGAAAATTTTCAAATCAACGTAATTTTAACGAAAATTTTCAAATCAACATAATTTTTATCGCTGCACTAATTCACCCTCATTCTCCTAGTGTTGGATTGATTTTAATAATTGGTATCAAAATCATGTTTTTCTTATTTGGTTTAACACCCAAGAGAAATGACTTTTATTATATTTCAAGAGGGTCTTTCTATTGTTTGTGCTCCTATGTTCAATGAGACGACTACACTTATTGAAAAATTCAGATGAGAGTTTTTTTACTTTCTTTGAACTTTGATTTATGAAATATTATCGAATGTGGTTTTGAAAAGTCTTCTAATCTAATAAACGAATAGAATGATTTGGAAAAGAAAACTTATTCAAAATCTAATAAACGAATAGAATGATTTGGAAAAGAAAACTTTTTCTTTGAATGCTAAAGCGATGAATGCTTTGTTTTGTGCTCTAGATAAAAATAAATTTAATTAGGTTTTTATTTACAAAACTGCGTATGATATTTGACATACTGTTGAAATCATACACGAAGGCATTAGCAGAGTTAATGATTCTAAGATAAATCTTTTGATGCATGATTTTGAGTTGTTTCATATAAAACTAAGCGAGATCATTAGAGACATGTACACCTGGTTTACGAATGTCGTTAATGGTCTAAAAGTATTTGGTAAAAGTTTTTCTAATTTTGAACTCATTAGCAAGAAATTAAGATCCCTTCCAAAGATTTAGGATCCTAAAGTAACTGCAATTCAAGAAGCCAAGGACTTGAATAACTTTCCACTTGAAGAATTTATCGGGTCATTAATGACCTATGAAATGACGTGCAAGGCATATGATGAACTTGATGAACATAAGAACAACCTTATAAAGAACAGGAAGGATTTGGCACTTCGAACAATAGAAGACCACTTAAGCAAAAGCTCAAGTGATGATGACATAGAATTTTTGATAAAAAAAATTAAAAGGTTGATAAAACAAGAATCAAAAAATAAAAATAAACTAAAAAATGAGACAACCACTTGCTATGAATGCAAGAAGCCGGGGCACTTCAAAGATGAGGGTACAAAATTGAAGAAAAAGTTGCCTAAGAAGAAAAAGATACTCAAAGTGACTTGGGATGAATCGAGTACATCCGAAGATGTGGAGTAAACCAACAAAGACAAAGTGGTGAATAAGTCTTGGTGGCTTTGAACAACAAAGTAAGTGACTCAACCAAAACTCCTTACTATGAAATTACTTAATACTTTTCATAAGTTATTTTTAAATTAATTAGTAAGAAATTAAAAAAAATTAAAAAATAATGCTTCTTTTTCTAGTGATTTTGAAAAAATGATCATGACAATTATATGTTTTATGATAAAGGAACAAAATGTTTGATTTAAATCTAATGCTTGTACACTTAATAAGATTAATTATATATATGTTTTAAGAACTTGAGCTATTTTTAATCTTATAGGAATATATCTACGTTGTTTTCATTGAATTTTTCGAAAAGTAATTTTGATGATGATTTTGGATTTTTTTTCATATGATTCATTTTAATAATGAGACGATATATCCAATTGAATTATTTATTGATGTTTACGACTTGAGATGTATTTTATATGAAATATTTTTCTTGATTCTCGTATGATTCACTCTTTTAAGAGAACATTCATCTAAACGAATCATGATTATTCTTTTGATTACAACTTGAAAGTTTTATATGAATCAAGAATTTTCGTTTCACTAAAGAAGAGATTTATCCAAACAAATCATGATTCTTTCACTTGATAAATTGAGATTTATTATGAATCAAGATTTTTCATAAATTGTCCTCATACGATTCTTCTTGGTATTCACTAAAAAAGGGGGATGTATTCAAATTAACCACAATATATCACTAGACTTATTGATGTTTATAATTTAAATTTTATTATATTTATGATTTGTATATTTCATAATATGATTGAATCATTGTTGTAAAAGAAGAAGGAAATTGTTAGCTTGCAACCAAAAAGCACTAGAATGATAAACTTAAATATCTCAAATACATAAATTCTTCTTATATATTTTTTATCATTATCTTGATTACTCGGTTTTTTATGACTTGAATTTTTTCTTTTTAAATTAAGATAATTTCCTATCATTCATTCTTTTTACAAAAGAAGAGATTTGTCAAAAATGACACATGGTCTTTTGGTATTCATGAATTGATCTTTCATTTTTTATAATTAAAATATTGATACAAATTTATCTTTGTCATGATGTGAAAATTGATATAAAGGGAAAATAATTACAACATTGTATTCTTCTCTTCTTTTTGACAATGATAGAGGGGGAGAAAGAATTGCTAGCTCAAGATGTAAAATTTGGAAACTTGTACATTGCAAAAGGAAAAAAACATGCTAGCTTGCTCATCTCAAATGATGTAAATATTTTGTCAACTTTCATATGTGAAAAACTTGTTAGATTGTATGTTCTAAACTTGTTATTTACTATCTCACATTCTTTTTCAAAAACTTACTAGTTTGAACATCGCAAAGAAAAACAAACATGATAACTTTCATATCTCAAAAAGAAAAATTTATAAACTTGCAAAACTCAAAATTATTACTAGCTTGTATGTTGTAAAACTTACATATCTCAAAAACTTACAAGATGAACTTTTTCCTTTTGTTGATGACAAAGGGGAGAAGATATGATGATAAGATGAATCAATTCAAAGTTTCTATTAATATGATATATTGATAGGGGGAGTTTAGTTTAAACTCCGTCATCAATTGATTGTCATTATAAAAAATGGGGAGATTGTTGAATCTCGGATTTTGATAATGAAATCAATTGATGAGTTTATGATCTAATCTGTGTTTTAAGTGATATAGGACAAGCTTCGATCAAGGACATGCAAATTGATTAAAGCAGGAGGAATCAGACGTTGGGCCGGAGGATCAGTCGACGTATCGGCAGAAGGCTTCGTACAGTGAATTCGGGCATCAGGCCAACGGATCGGACATTGTGCTAAGGAGATCAGAAGTTACAGGAGTCAACATGCCGATTGAGAAATACATCGAAGGAGAGGATGATATGTTGAATGAACCATGTTAGTTTGGCAAGTCCCATAGTCCCACATCGGGAAAATCAGACTTGTTGTCTCGTCTTGGAACTATAAATAAGGGCCTGAGTTTTGATGTTAGACACACCACAAGAAGTACCACAGACACCACAAGAAGTACAGCAGGCATCACAAGAAAACCTGCTTATGGTTTGAAGTCTTCTTGTTTAGGAAGCTGAAGGTGTTTTATGGCCTAGGAACATTTCCTAAGGCATTTGTAAGTGTCCCTCTTTTATAGTAGTAATTTGCTCCTCTTTCTTCCGTGGATGTAGGTCAAAGTCAATTGACCGAACCACGTATATCTGGTGTTCTGGTGTTTTGTTTGTTCTTGTCGCTTTTATTCTTTCCGCTTTATTGTCTTTGTTGTGTTGCCAAAATTACCCTTTGGTAAATATCCTGGGGCTAGCTCTAACAAACTGGTATCAAAGCCTGGTTCTGGGATCTTTTGGCAACGATGACAATAACAAAGATTGTTGTCGAGAAATTCGACAGAAATGTCAACTTCGGCATGTGGCAACTCAAGATGGAGGCCATTCTGGTTCAAGACGGAGTTGATTTGGCACTTCAGGGTGCTGAGAACTTTCCAGATGGTACGTCAAAGGAAGATCTTGCGGGTATGGATAAGAAGGCCCGATCCAGCATCATTCTAAACCTCTCTGACGAGGTTTTACGGGAGGTAGCTACGGAGACTACGGCTAAGAGCATGTGGGACAAACTTAAAGCCTTGTACATGAAGAGGACAGTGGAGAATCGTCTCTACTTGAAGCAGAGTCTGTATATGCTTCGGATGGTTGAAGGTACATCTATACTCTCGCATCTTGATAAGTTTGATTCTTTGGTTATGGATTTGGAGAATATAGATGCAAAAATTGATGATGAGGATAAGGCTTTGTTGCTCTTGTGTTCTCTTCCCCAATCTTTTAAGCATTTCCGTGATACTTTGATTTATGGAAAAGAAACAGTTTCGTATCAGGAAATTAAATCTGCACTAAAATCTAAGGAGCAAATAGACAGAGATATCACTGGGGAAAGTAGAGGAAATCAGGCTGAGGGTCTGGTTGTCAGGGATAAAATGGATAAAAGAGAATTTGACAGTAGTAGATCTAAATCTAGATCTAAATCCAGACATAGAAATTTGGAATGCAGATATTGTCATAAAATGGGGCACATTAAATCTGATTGCTTTAAATTGAAAAATAAATTAAAGCAAAAGGAAAAAATTGTTGAGAAAACTACTGAGTCCGCTGAAGCTAGTGTAGCTTCTGATGAGAATTTTGGAAATATTTTCTTTGCTACTGATGACAGGACAAAGTCTAAAAATGAATGGATTTTAGATTCAGGTTGTTCTTATCACATGTGTCCCAATAGGGATTTGTTTTCCACATATGAATCTTGTAATGGTGGAATTGTTTTGATGGGCAATAATGCTACATGTGATGTTGTTGGTAGAGGAACAATCCGAATTAAAATGCATGATGGTATTGTGAGGACGCTCACTAATGTTAGACATGTTCCTGATTTGAAAAAGAATCTCATCTCTTTAGGCACCCTAGAGGTCCTTGGGTGTAAATACACAGCTGAATGTGGAGTTATGAAAGTTTCTAGAAGTTCTCTTGTTGTTATGAAAGCTTGTAGGTCTGGTAGCTTGTATATTCTGCAGGGAACTACTGTCATAGGTTCGGTTGCAGTTTCGTCATCATCATTGTCTGATTCTGACATCACCAAATTATGGCATATGCGTTTGGGTCATATGAGCGAAAAAGGTTTGAGCATATTGAGCAAAAGAGGTCTACTTTGCGGACAGAGTACTGGGCCACTAGACTTTTGTGAACACTGCATTTTTGGAAAGCAGAAAAGAGTCAGCTTTAATTCTCCGGCAGTTCACAAAATGAAAGGTACTCTTGACTATATTCATTCAGACCTTTGGGGTCCAGCTCAAGTTCAGTCTAAGGGTGGTGCCAGGTATATGTTGACTTTCATTGACGATTATTCCAGGAAAGTTTGGGTTTACTTTTTGAAGCATAAAAATGATGTTTTTCTAACATTTAAACAATGGAAGGCTTTGATTGAGAAACAAACAGGTAAACAGATTAAGTGGCTTCGAACAGATAATGGCATGAAATTTTGTGAAGGTGACTTTGAAGAATTCTGCAAAAATGAAGGAATCGTTCGGCATCGCACTGTTAGGATGACGCCTCAGCAAAATGGTGTGGCCGAACGTATGAACAGAACACTCTTGGAGAGAGCGAGGTGTATGATCTCAAATGCAGGGTTGACAAAAGACTTTTGGGCAGAGGCGATTAATATGGCCTGTTACGTTGTCAACCGCGCTCCTTCTGCAGCACTTAACTTTAAAACTCCAGAGGAAGTTTGGTCAGGTACTCCTGCTGATTATTCTGATTTTAAAATTTTTGGGTGCCCAACATACATGCATGTAAATGAAGGAAAATTAGAGCCTCGGGCTAAAAAGTGCATTTTCCTTGGGTATGCTTCTGGGGTGAAAGGATACAGATTATGGTGTCCTGATCCCAAATCCCCAAAATTTATAATCAGTAGAGATGTTACTTTTGATGAATTATCTATGCTATCTTCTAAAGAGGAATCTACTAGTTGTACAAATGATAGTGCGCAGAAGCAGGTGGAGCTTGAGATTGGTAGTTCAGATTCTTTTAAGTCGAATTCTTCTACTCAAAGAATGCCAGTAGGTGGTCCCGAGTCTACTGATGCAGATGATCCAGAGGAAGAGCAATATTCCATAGCCAAGGATAGACCACGGAGAGATATTCGACCACCACAAAGATATGCAAATTTGGTTGCATATGCTTTGTCTGTTGCAGAAGAGACAAGTGAAGTTGGTGAGCCTACTTCCTACTCAGATGCAGTTTCTTGTGATAATTCCGCTAAGTGGTTGATTGCGATGAATGAAGAAATTGAGTCTCTCCATCGGAATAGAACTTGGGATCTTGTGAAGCCGCCTTCTGGTAAGAAAATTGTTGGATGCAAATGGGTCTTCAAAAGGAAGGAAGGTATTCCAGGGGTTGAAGATGCAAGGTACAAAGCACGGTTGGTTGCAAAGGGCTATAGTCAGGTACATGGTGTTGATTTTAATGACGTATTTTCACCTATTGTTAAACATAGCTCTATTCGTGTTTTGCTTGCTTTAGTTGCCATGTATGATTTGGAATTGGAGCAACTTGATATCAAGACAGCTTTCTTACATGGTGAACTTGAAGAACAAATTTATATGGAGCAACCTCATGGATTTGAAGTTGATGGTAAGGAAGACCATGTTTGCTTGTTAAAGAAATCCTTGTATGGATTGAAGCAGTCTCCAAGACAGTGGTATAAGAGGTTTGATTCTTTTATGTTGGGTCATGGTAACACGAGGAGCATGTATGATAGTTGTGTTTACTTCCGGAAGTTAACTGATGGCTCTTTTGTGTATTTGTTGCTTTATGTTGATGACATGCTTATTGCAGCTAAGAATTTGTCAGAAATTCACACTTTGAAAATGCAGTTGAGTAGTGAATTTGAAATGAAAGATTTGGGAGCAGCTAAGAAAATTCTTGGCATGGAGATCAAAAGAGATCGAGGAGTTGGAAAATTATTTCTGACTCAGAAAAATTACCTCAAGAAAGTCTTGGAGAGGTTTGGCATGAAAAATGCTAAGCCAGTTAGTACTCCTCTTGCTAGCCATTTTCGGCTATCTGCTACTCAGTCACCACAGTCAGTTGAAGAGGAAGAATATATGGTGAAAGTTCCATATTCTAGTGCCATCGGCAGTATTATGTATGCAATGGTTTGTACTCGTCCAGATATTTCACAAGCAGTCAGTGTGGTTAGTAGATATATGTCTCGCCCGGGTAAAACACATTGGCAGGCTGTGAAGTGGATTCTCAGATACTTGCAAGGGACTTCAGATGCTTGTTTGGAGTTTGAAAAAAATCGTGACACTTTGGTTGGTTTCGTCGACTCTGATTATGCTGCGGATCTTGATAAACGAAGATATTTGACAGGCTATGTATTTTGCGTTGGCGGTTGTGCAGTTAGTTGGAAAGCTTCCTTACAACCTGTCGTAGCTTTATCTACTACAGAGGCAGAATATATGGCAGTGATAGAGGCGATCAAAGAAGTTTTATGGTTAAGAGGATTGTTCAGCGAATTATGTCTGCATCAAAGTGTTACTACAATTTACTGTGATAGTCAAAGTGCTATTCATTTGACTAAAGACCAGATGTATCATGAGAGGACAAAACACATCGATGTGAAGTTTCATTTTATTCGGGATATCATTGCTGAAGGAAAAGTCCTTGTTCAGAAAATTCATACGAAGGACAATCCAGCTGATATATTTACGAAGCCTCTTCCGGTTTACAAGTTCAAGCAGTGCTTGGACTTGGTTGGTGTTCATTATTGGTGATTGCCCATTGGGGCTTTTGTGAAGAAGGTGGAGCAAGTTTTGTTGGGACATGCCAAGGTGGAGATTTATTAGTTTGGCAAGTCCCATAGTCCCACATCGGGAAAATCAGACTTGTTGTTTCGTCTTGGAACTATAAATAAGGGCTTGAGTTTTGATGTTAGACACACCACAAGAAGTACCACAGACACCACAAGAAGTACAGCAGGCATCACAAGAAAACCTGCTTATGGTTTGAAGTCTTCTTATTTAGGAAGCTGAAGGTGTTTTATGGCCTAGGAACATTTCCTAAGGCATTTGTAAGTGTCCCTCTTTTATAGTAGTAATTTGCTCCTCTTTCTTCCGTGGATGTAGGTCAAAGTCAATTGACCGAACCACGTATATCTAGTGTTCTGGTGTTTTGTTTGTTCTTGTCGCTTTTATTCTTTCCGCTTTATTATCTTTGTTGTGTTGCCAAAATTACCCTTTGGTAAATATCCTGGGGCTAGCTCTAACAAACCAATGATATGTCGAACAAAGGATTCATGCTTTGTAATAATTTGTCTAAGATCAAAGTAGTTTAGGGGTTAATTGAGTTAGCTTTTGGTGTAATCATGCTAACTCAATTATGGGCCAATTGAGCCTTAACTAGGACTGATTTGGGCTCATAATGAGACTCATTTAGTGATCCAAAAGTTGGGTCAGGCAGTGGCATCGTCAGAATAGGTAGTGGAATCGCTTGTGAGTTGGAAAACTAAAAAAATCCGATCTCTAAGGCTGTCAGACGGTGGTACCGCTCATTGGGTGGTACCACCGAATGTTAGGTTGCAAGCGGTGGTATCGCCCATACTCAGAAGACCTAGAAATTTGAATTTTTGGCTCCATTTTTTAAAACCATTTGGGGCCTATAAACATCTTGCTTGGGCAGCAAAAAAGGAGTAAGAATTCTTGAGAAAAAAACTGAGTAAACTCTGCCAAAACTTTAAGTTCTCTCCTCTTAGTACTTAGAGTTAGTCCTAAGGGAGGTGTGTGAGGGACTACTTATAAAAGAGTGACATATAAAGGTTATCTCCTAAACCTATAAAAAGGAGAAAGTGTTGTAAGAGGATAGTCATTTTTCTCCTATTGAAGGAAGACCGATAGTGGACGTCGGTGACCTTAACAAAGGAGGAATCAGGATTGAATATAAGTCACAATGACTAAACCACTATAAATCTGATGTGCTCTTTTCCTTTGCTGCTTACTTTCATTACTTAGCTACACTTTGCATTGTTCATTTACTTAAAGTTGACATCTTCTTAATACGATTTCTTCGTTATGTTTTTATCAACTCGGAAAAATTTGGAATTGCAAACGTAATTTTTACGTAAGCACTAATTCACACAACTCCCCCTCCCCCCCCCCCCCCCCCCCCTCTTAATGTCGTATTAATCATAACAATTGGTATCATAGCTCATTTATCCTTTGATGAATTGTTGAATATTTTTCATGATTTATTTGATGAATGTAAAATAGTTAGTAAAAAGTATAAATTATTAAAAAAGGAGTATGTCTCTCTTATTAGTGAATTCAATAGTTTAAATATTAACCATAATAATGAAATATTGTCTCCTTATTCCAAATGTGAAGAATTAGATATGCTTAAAAAGGAAAATTTGCTACTACATGATACCTTAGAAAAAATTGAAACATGAAGCAAATCCTTAAACATGAGCTTAGCAAAAAGGATCATGTTCATAGAAGAGATGGAATCGGCTTTGTGAGTAAAACTCATCAAAAGCCAACTATCTTTATTAAAGGTCCAATTTTATATATTTCACCCCGAAACAAATGTAACTTTTGTTACAAATTTAGACATTATGATCATAAATGTCCATTTAAGAGGTATATTTCACATAAGTTAATTTGGGTTCCTAAAGGAACCTTAAATGACTCAATGCAAAATGATAAGATAGCGAATCACAATATAGATAAGCCTAGAGGGACTCAACCAACTCAACCTATATCGAGAATCGATCCCTACCTATAACGATGGAAGGCCACGTGGGTCAATCTAATTGTCTCACGTTTATCGATATAATATTATCGAGAGAGGGATTTTGATTTAGTCTTCTAATGTAATATGTCACACACATACATATTTAATATAAATCTACATCACATGCAAATATATATACATATATAGTAGGTGTATAAGCAATCACACATCACATGAGCAATCAAACCAAATGATCATGGACCATAGCCTAATATGATCAAGCCCGAGCTAGTGGGGCTAATCACTCACATCAAGATCTATGTGTGCAGCAGTTATGCCCTGTGATCGATCATCTCGTCCTCGTCGATATCTCGACGTCTCTCTATGCATCGCAATCATCCGTCTCGGCCTCGTAGGTCTCGCTATCGCTTCCACGTTCCCGCTGCGCCTCCTCATATGATTACAACTTAATCATATGCACGCAAGCCTGATAATAAATGAAAAATAAAATGGAGGCTCACAGACCCTAATAATAATAATCACAAGTACACACATCACACGGTTCATGATCATCCGTCCACATATCATACATCACATGTACACATCATCATTATGTAGGACTACTAGATAATAACAATAATAATAATCAATTAAACTTTTTAATTAATTAATATTTTTTGAAATTGGGGATATATAGGGAATTTTTTGAATGCTGAGAGGTATTATGGTAATTTGGACAAAAGGATAGAATTTAGAATTTTTAAAATTTCAAGGGGCAAAACTATCTTTTACTAAAAAACCCTAAACCCCTTCCTTGTGCTTGCTACATTGTGGTCGTCGCCACCTTGCCGGTGGTGGCCACAGCGCCGAGGGGAGGGGGCGCCCCCGCGGGTGGCTCTACTCGCGCCCGCTGGCACCGCTATAGGTGCTGCCCTCCTTTGCAAGCAAGTCGTCTATGCGGTTGCCAACTTGCGGGCTGCAAGCAACCGGTTGCTACACACTGACCACCTGCATGTAGGTGGCTAGGCTTTGGCCAAATGTTGCAAGCAGACATTGGCCTGTTGAATCTCAGATTTTGATGATGAAACTAATCGATATATGTTTATGTTTTAATCTGCATTTTGAGTGACACAGGTTGCTTCGATTAGAATGAGACAATTAAAGCAGGAAAAATCATGTTGGGCCGGAGGAACATGTCAGAAGATTGGACGTCGGGCCGGTGGATCGGTCGACGTATCGACAGAAGGCTTCGGGTCGTGGATTCGGACATCGGGCCAAGAAGAGCGGATATTATGCCAAGGATATCAGAGTTGTAGAGTCAATTGGCCGATTAGGCAATAGGCCGTAAAAGAGGATGATGCGCCGAAGAATCGGACGAAGCGTCGAGGGACCAATGACATGCCGGACAACTTGATTAATACTTAGCATTAATTGTCTAGATCGAAGTGTATTTTACATGTGTAGGATTAAGTATGATAGCAAGGCATGAAGCAAAATAAAGTCCCGGAGTCAAGGACGCGATTTCGTTGGGAGTTCGAGAGTTCGTCGGAAGTCCGGACGTTCATCGAAAGTTCTAGCGGAACCAGCCGAGAAGTCTCGGAGCTTGCCAAAGAAGCTCGTCAGAACTCGCCAAGAAGATTATTGTGAAGTCCAGGAGCTTGGCCGGAGTCCGCCGGAAGTTCATCGGAAGATCGTCGGAAGATCGCCGGAAGAACCAAGACTTACAAACTTGTTTAGCTTAGAATATGTCTTAGGAATCATAGTTAGCATGTAATTGAGTTTGGATTTGAGCCAACCCAATTAGGGGTCAGGTAGGCCCATGTAAGAACTATGTTGGGCCTAATAAGAGGCCCAAACAGTGCCTCAAGAAGTCTCACTGTCGTGGCACAATCTTCGAGACTATGTCAGGCAGTGGAACCGCTAGTCTGGGCGATTGTACCGCTCCTAGCAGGGTGCCAGGCGGTGGTGTTGGGAAATCTTAGGGGCGACATCACATGCGCAGTGGAAGAATAAAAAAAATAAAATCCCCTATTTCCAAAGAGATGTTCGACGTCGTGTAAAGATTAATGCGTAAAATCCGTAAAACTTAAAACTACGTATGGAGTAGATTGTGCTACCTATGAAGATCGTATATCTCTGTTTTCTTACAGATCTTTAGGAGAGGGTGAAGGAGGTCAAGCGTTCTCCTCTCTAGCGGTGATCCATACACTAGGGCTGCGACGACGCTCCTCAAAACTCCAGGCCTGCTCTAAGGTGGAGAGGGGAAGGAGAATAGGAGAGGCAAGCAAAGGCTCTAGCCTATGAACCACTGAATCCCTCCTATTTATAGAGGTCCCTTGTCAAACTCTAATGGATCCTCCCCTAGTGGGTATTGGATATGCATCCAATTACTCAAGCCTTTTAGATTAGTGGATCTCTATCCAATAATTTCTCATGGGCTCTTATTGGATCTCGTCCATGAGATCCAATAATTCAGGGGCTTATTGGATATCCAATAAGATAGGGGCTCCAGCGGATATCTTATATCCGAACCTCTACTCATCGCAATACCTACCATATGTGTGTGACCCTCTAGGCCCAATATCGAGCTGGCCGTGAGTCATACCTGTCAGAACTCCTTCTAACTTAGTGAATTATTATCTCTATAATGATTCACTCGACTCATCGACTACGGACGTACTAGGCCACTATGTCGTAGTCCCCAAACGATACAGGGGAATCCAATCCATTAGACTTGTCTATCCTCAGTTACCGTATACCTATAGTCTCTCATCTATTTAATATCCTAGAGATTGTATATCGAGCATGGTATTGTCAGACTCATACGGTTTCTACTCGAGTCTCGCTCTAATCGGATTCTCCTGGAGAACTTTTTCTCTCTCAACCCGAATGACCCTGGCTAGGGATTTGTCTGAGCAAGAACACATGGGATATTCCTCTTATGACGCCAAGAGTGGATGATCCTCTATCAACACTTAATAGCCCTCGTAAGGTCGACTACCACTCCCAATGATCAGTTGCATTAGATCTGGGACAGTCAAACCTATAAGTCTAGTAGTAAAGAGTGGAGCACTCATATAAGACATCCTTTGTGTCTCAAGTCTAAGGACCAGATACACTACTAGGATAACGGAATTGCTATCTAATAATAAGGCATCATTAACTATCCAACATTCCGTAAGCAGATCAATCAGTGAACTCATTCTCCGATGAGCACCTGTACTGTATCCCTAGTGTCCCCACACGAGCAACTATGAGACCAACTACATCCATCATATGGATGGGTATACAGCACACCAGTCTATCTGGTTATCACGATGTCCCTCTCGAGTAACCTATGACCGGGATTATTTAGGATCTTTGTTTAAAGGTGAATTGATCTCATTATTGTGATCTCATCACGATCCGATTCCCATTGCACAGATCCAAGGACATCACAATATATACATGCATATATGCAATAATCAATATAAAATAATAAATATCAAAATATAATAAACAAAAAGATTTCGTGTCAAGTTACACGTGTCATCACTCACGTGATTGGCTTGTTGGGCACCTATGACTAGCAGGTGGTACCGCTAGTCTGGGCGGTTGTATCGCCCCTAGCAGAGTGCTAGGCGGTGGTACCACCCAGCACTGCCCCCGAGGCGATGGCACCGCTAGACATGGGCAGTGGTACCGCCCAGGACAATATCAATGTCGACTAACTCTAGGTGGTGGTACCGCCCAACGTAGGCGATAGTACCGCTTGTGCCCGGCGAACCCAGGATGGGAAAGTTTTAGGCTCCAAGTTTGAATCAACTTGAAGACTATAAATACCCCTCTCAACCATGGTTAAAACACACAAGCACAGAGAGATTAAAAGAGAGAAAACGCTGGTACGATCATAAGTGTATTCCCTCCTTAGCTTAAACTTAAATTTCTATTTAGAGAGGAGAGTGAGTGCTTATAAAGGTTATCTCCTAAACCCGGTAAAAGGAGAAGAGGGGTGTATAAGGTGATTGGCCTTTGCCTATTGAAGAAAGGCCTCTAGTGGACGTCGGTGATCTCATCGGAGGAGTTCGCCGAAAGTAGATGTAGGTCACGTTGACCGAACCACTTTAAACTACTATGTTATCTGGTTTGCATTTTATTCTTGCCATTTACATACTGCAAACTACTTTACTTAGCCACTATACTTTCATATGCTTCCAAGTTATTAAGCTTCCGAAATTGATTTATGTCAAAATCAGTTTTTATCGTACAAAAGTTTTTAAACCGATGATATGTTATCGCTGCAATAATTTACCCCCCCCCCTCTTAGTACTGACCCCGATCCTATCAATTGGTATCAGAGCCTTGTGATTTCTCTGTTGGCTTAATATCCAAGAGAAATGGCTCATTTCGACTTTCAAGAGGGACTTTCTCTTATTCGTCCTCCATTTTTAAATGGGACGGACTACACTTACTAAAAAACTCGAATAAGAGTTTTCTTGCTTTCATTGGATTTAAATTTATGGAATATTATCGAGAACTGAATATTTTCTCTTCCAATGAACCATTGGAATGATTTGGAGAAGAAAATATTTTCTTTAAATGCTAGAGCTATGAATGCTCTATTTTGTGCCTTAAACAAAAATGAGTTTAATCGGGTTTCTATGTGCGAAATGACTTTCGATATTTGGCATATTCTTGAAACCACTCATGAAGGCACAAGTAGATTAAAAAATTTAAAAATTAACTTTTTAATGCATGATTTTAAATTTTTTCATATGAAACCAAGTGAAACCGTTCTTAACATGTACACTTGTTTTACGGATGTCGTCAATGGTTTAAAAGCTCTTAGTAAATTTTTTTTGAATTTTGAACTTGTTAGTAAAGTTTTACGCTCACTTTCTAAAACTTGGGATTCAAAAGTAACGGCTTTACAAGAATCAAAAGATTTGAACCATTTCCCTCTCGAAGAACTTATCGAGTCATTGATGACCTATGAAATGATGTGCAATGCACGTGAAGAACTTGAGAACCACCTTCCAAAGAACATGAATGATTTCAGACTAAGAACAATCGAAGACCACTCGAGCATAAGCTCAAGTGATGGTGAACTTGAACTCATCACTATGAAATTTAAAAAATTCATGAAACAAAAGTTGAAAAACAAAAATAAACTTAAAAAGAACGCAACTACTTGCTATGAACATAAGAAGAAGAAAGCAATCTTGGACGAAACGAGCTCATCTGAAGAAGAAGGACAATCCAACAAAGGCGATGTGACAAACTACGCCTTAACGGTTTTCGATAATGAGGTAATCAAAATGCCTTTAATTTATTTCAAAATTACATAATACTTTTCATGATTCTTTTTTTTTAGTTTAGAAATTTTATTTTTTAAAAAAAATTATATGTTTAAAAATATAATGAAAATATAAAAATTAGGGTCATACTAGTAATTTCAAAAATAATAATAAAAATTACATGTTTAATAATAAAATGATTTTGATTAAAAATGTCTTATGCTCAATGAAACTATGATTGATGAATATGCTTTATGTTTAATGATTTCTTTGGCTTGTATGTCTTATCATAATGAATGTTTGTATCATGCTCGATGATTTTTATGCGTAACGACTTGAAGTAATAATTTAAAATCATATGTTTTGGAATTGTGTTACACTTTTTGATCTTGATGATTTTTTATCTTTCCATTTTAAATGTTGATGCATGGTTTTAACATAAGAACAAATATTTGAGCATGCTAATATAAAATCTATCACACAAATTGAAACTAAGTTTAGATATCTTTAAGAATCATTCAACATTATATTCAATGAAACCAAGCTTGATGTCTTAATGAAAATGTAATGATGATTTGAAAGCATGCTTAATGAGTTTATATTTTGAACTTATGCATGATAGTTTTTGCGATCTTTGAAAGTTCTTTTTGTTTGGTGTTAATGAATGATGCATGGATTTGAAATAAAAGAACATGCTTATATGAAATCAATCACTTAAAATGTATCACATAAAAAGGAAAATATATTATTGGATTTAAAATCATGAATCTATTTATGTTATGAATTTTGTGAACTATGAAATTGATGGTTTGAATTTAATAGGTTTTATCGAAATCATGATCTTGATTTCTCGAGATTTATAACTTGAAATCTTTAATGAATCAAGATTCCTTACTATTTATTCTCTTGCATTTTGAGAAAATTTTCAATATGAATCATAAGAATTCTTATGCATTTACTAAAGAGAATATCTTTTTCAAAATTCATGACTTAAAATTTCATTTGAATATCTTTTATTATTTGATCTCCTAAGATATCTCTTTGAATATTTAAAGAGGAGAATTTTTTAGATGAATCATGATTTTGATGATTGAAGATTTGTTATGCATGAATTGAGATATTGCTCTCCTACTATTCTTTTTGCTATTCACTAAAAAGAAGACTAATTCTAATAAACCATGATATGCTATTTGACATCTTTTAAGGTTTATGACTTGAATTTTATTATGTAAAATTCCTTATATTCATGAAGTAATATCTCATCACCAAGTTCTTCTTGATATTCTTCATGTGATGATATGAATACATGAAATACTTTAACTTATGATAATAATACATACAATGATGAAATATTCATGATAAAATAATTGTTTTGAAATTCACGACTTGAATTTTCATCTATGCTATTTACATTTGTCATAATTTAAAAATTGATGTAAAAGATCTTCCCTTCTTTTTGACAATGATAAAGGGGGAGAAAAATGTGCTAGAAAGCAAAATTGCTAGCTCAAACATTACAAAGGAAGCAAAAAATTGCTAGCTTGCAACTTGCATATTTCAAGAAGCAAGTGTTGCTTTTTTGAACATCTCAAAACTGCTAGCTTGTATGTTCTAAAATGTTGTAAAAATTGCTAGCTTGTATGTTGTAGAAATTGCTATCTTACTACCTTGCATATCCATGATGATAGCAAAATTGCATGATGGTAGAACTTAAGATTTATTATGCAACGATTTGAAACTGTTATGTCAAACACCTAGAAAGTGGAACTTCTCCTTTTTGTTGATGACAAAGGGGGAGAAGTATGTTGATGTCATGCATGATTTGATCATGACATATTGCTTGGATTTTTTAATCTAAGAATTTCTATCAATATGGCATTTTGATAGGGGGAGTTTGGTTAACTCCATCATCGATTATTTATCATTATAAAAAATGGAGAGATTGTTGAATCTCAGATTTTGATGATGAAACCAATCGATATATGTTTATGTTTTAATCTACATTTTGAGTGACGCAGGATGCTTCGATCAGGATGAGACAATTAAAGCAGGAAAAATCATGTTGGGCCAGAGGAACATGTTAGAAGATTGGACGTCAGGCCGGTGGATCAGTCGATGCATCGACAGAAGGCTTCGGGCCGTGGATTTGAGCATTGGTCCAAGAAGAGCGGATATTGCGCCAAGGATATCAGAGTTGCGGAGTCAACTGGCCGATTGGGCAATAGGCCGCAAGAGAGGACGATGAGCCGAAGAATCAGATGAAGCGTCGAGGGACCAATGACATGCCGAACAACTTGATTAATGCTTAGTATTAATTGTCTAGATCAAAGTGTGTTTTACATTTGTAGGATTAACTATGATAGCAAGGCATGAAGCAAAATGAAGTCCCAGAGTCAAGGACGTGATTTCGTTGGGAGTTCGAGAGTTTGTCGGAAGTCCGGACGTTCGTCGGAAGTTCTGGCAGAATCAGTCGAGAAGTCTCGGAGCTTGCTAGAGAAGCTCGTCAAAACTCACCAAGAAGATCATCGTGAAGTCCAGGAGCTTGCCAGGAGTCTGCCGAAAGTTCGCCGGAAGATCGCTAGAAGCTCACCAGAAAAACCAAGACTTACAGACTTATTTAGCTTAGAATATATCCTAGGAATCGTAGTTAACAACACGTAATTGGGTTTAGATTTGGGCCAACCCAATTAGGGGTCAGGTAAGCCCATGTAAGAATTGTGTTGAGCCCAATAAGAGACCCAAACAGTGCCCTAAGAAGTCTCACCATCGTGGCACAGTCTTCAAGATTGTGTCAGGCGGTGGTACTGCTAGTTTGGGCGGTTGTACCGCCCCTGGCAGGGTGCCAAGCAGTAGTACCGCCCAGCACTGCCCCCCAGGCGATGGTACCACCCAGGACAATGTCAGTGTCGAATGACACTGGGCGATGGTACCGCCCAGCGCAGGCGGTGGTACCGTCCAACGTAGGCGGTGGTACCGTCCAGCGCAGGCGGTAGTACCGCCTGTGCCCGAGGAACCTAGGATGAGAAAGTTTTAGGCTCTAAGTTTGAATTAACTTGAAACTTCTAAATACCCTTCTTATCATTGGTTATAACACACAAGCACAAAGAGATTAAAAGAGAGAAAACGTTGCTGCGGTCATAAGTGTATTCCCTCCTCTAGCTTAAACTTAGATTTCTGTTTAGAAAAGAGAGTGAGTGCTTGTAAGGGTTATCTCCTAAACCTGGTAAAAGGAGAAGAGGGGTGTATAAGGTGATTAGCCTTCGCCTATTGAAGGAAGGCCTCTAGTGGACGCCGGCAATCTCGTCGGAGGAGTTTGCCGAAAGTGGATGTAGGTCACGTTGACCGAACCACTCTAAAACTAATGTGTTCTCTGGTTTGCATTTTATTCTTGCCATTTACATACTACAAACTACTTTACTTAGCCACTACGCTTTCATACGCTTCCAAGTTATTAAGCTTCCAAAATCGGTTTACGTTGAAATTAATTTTTATCGTACGAAAGTTTTTAAATCGACGATATTTTACCGCTGCACTAATTCATCCCCCCTCTTAGTGCCGACCCCGATCCTAACATGGCCAACCTATGAGGGCAGCAATAATTGCTACCCTCTCTCACCTTTTGTGTCAATGATTTTGATGATAAAGGTCTTCTTAAAACACACGTAGTTTAAAACCAATCTATCACACGAACAACTTGGCTCTGATACCACTGTAGGGAAATCTAGGGGGCGACATCACATGCGTAGTGGAAGAATAGAAAACAAAATCTCTAAATTTTCCATATTCGAACATCTACTCATCGCATCGCCTACTGTATATGTATGACCCTCTAGGCCCAATATCGAGCTGGCCGTGAATCATATCTATTAGAACTCCTTTTGGCTCAGTGAATTATTATCTCCATAATAATTCACTCGACTTATCGATTGCGGACGTACTAGGCCACTACATCGCAGTCCCCAAATGATATAAGGAAATCCAATCCATTGGACCTGTTTGTCCTTAGTTACCATATATCTATAGTCTCTTATCTATCTAATATCCTAGAGACCCTATACCATGCATGGTGTTGTCAGACTCATACGGTTTCTACTTGAGTCTCTCTCTAATCGGATTCTCCCGGAGAACTCTTTCTCTCTCAATCGGATTCTACTTGGCTAGGGATTTGTTTGAGCAAGAACATATGAGATATTCCTCTTTTGACACCGAGAGCGAATGATCCTCTATCAACACTCAATAGTCCTTATAAGGTTGACTACCACTCCCGATGATCGGTTGTGTTAGATTTGGAACATCCAGACCTATAAGTTTGATATCAAATAGTGGAGTACTCATACAAGACATCCTTGGTATCTTAAGTCTAAGGACCAGATACACCATTGAGACTGCGGAATCGTTGTCTGACAATAAGGCATCATCAATCATCTAGCATTCCATAAGCAGATCAATTAGTAAACTCATTCTCTAATGAGCACCTGTACTATATCCCCAGTGTCCCCACACGAGCAACTATGAGACTAGATAAATCCATCATATGGACGAGTATACAACATATCGGTCTGTCCGGTTATCTCGATGTCCCTCTCTAGTAACCTATGATCGAGATTATTTAGGATATGAGTTTAAACGTGAGTTGGTCTCATTATCGTGATCTCATCATGATTCGATTCCCATTATACAGATCCAAGGATATCACAATATATATATATATATATGTATATATGTATATATATATGTATATATGTATATATATATGTATATATGTATATATATATGTATGTGTATATATATATATATAATAAATATAAAATAATAAAAATATTAAATAATAATAATAGAAAAAAAGATTATGTGTCAAGTCACATGTATCATCACTCATGTGATTAGCATACAACACACATTTATATGACTAGTAAATTTTATGTTTGTGATATCTTCGATTTTTGTGATGTTTTTGGGAGTAGACAATATAAGATCTTTGCATCCGTACTTTATAGTTTATACTCTGATTCATTTTGCTTAGAACACTTGGTTGTAATCGAATCTATATCATGATGATTAGTTTTTCTCAGGAGATATTTATTTGTATGCAGTATATTCCTGGAACCAAGACGGTTTTTCCTGGACTTGAAGAAGCCACAGGAACGTGTCGACCTCATCACTTATCTCAAGGCATCGACAGCGTCTTAATTTCTTTGCCTTTTATATCACAATGTGATCAATCTATTTTGTCCATCAGAACTATAACCGTCCTACTTCCGAAAGCAGCCGAACCCTCAACAATTTTCTTGTTCTTCCATTCAATTTATCAACTCTTGGAGGATCGTTGTGATACCCATATCTTCGTTTGTATGGTGCACCTGCGAAATGTAGGTGGAATACAATTACTACCAATTGAGAGATGGTGTGTGACACATCATTTTCTAAAACGATTGATAAATAAGTGATTTTGTACATCCATCTACAACTGCTTTTGCTACATGACGGTTGACCGTTTTGTATTACCTAATTGTCTCATGTTTCCTTTCTGCTGGTTCATTTTCTCAGTTTTATGTTTTCATTTATCATAATATCTTAATGTATTTTTTGATTTTTCTAAAAATATTTTTCCATATATATTAAGTGATTGTCCGCACTGATCACCTAATTTTGCATACAATCTCTTAATTATTTGGTGTTTTTTTTCTTATGTTGATGTGACTTGGTAGACTCGACACATGAGGTGTCCATAGCAATGCCACGTGGTCAAATGACACTTTATGTGACACATCCTGTGTTTTTTCTTTCGAATTAAAAATTTGAGTTAAGTTTTCATAATTCCATTACATATATAAGAAAAATCTGAAAATGATATGTCAATTAAATAAAATAGATATATATTAAAGATACTTTATGAAGGATCTGAATAATAGACCAGTAGTTTGGAAAATAGACAAAATAAAAAAGAATCATTTAAAATAGTATGAATATATGCTAAGGACATGGGAGACCAAAAAAGATTTGCATAAATTCCCTGAAAAAAGCATGTTATTATGTTTCCATTTTTATTTTTTGCAATTGGAACCTCTATTTTTTGAGTTGAGCAAAAGTATCCTCAACTATCATTTATATTCTTCTTCTTTCCCTGTTTTAACTTAACATTAGACCACTCCTAGATTAATAGGAATATGGATTGATTATAAACAAATACAAAAATTAAACACAAAATTATTGCAAAAATTTTGAAAACTAAAATAAATTCATATAATTGAATATTAAGGAAAATATAACACAATGATATTATATCTATATTTTATACGAATAATATTAAGGTCATTAAATAAACCAATAAATAATAAACATTAATTCTAAAATTCTTAAATTTTCACAAAGCATATAAAATAATTTACAGTGGTCTAAATGATCATTTTTCTAATTTTAAGCTTTTAAATACATATTTTTATTTCGGCCATTTACAAGTATGAAATTAGACTATTTTTAGTCTTACCCAATTTACGGTGAATTTACCATCCCAATGGATAAAATCCACTTAAATATTATTATAGAAGATTTCCAAACTTCAAGATCCAAAAGAATTTTTGAAGACATGAGTTATATTGTTTTTATTTCATATTCACAAACAATGTGATCCTCCTCCAAAACAGTTTAACTCAACTTTAATATTTTTTTTAAAAAAATAAAATTTATAAAATTTTAAAATGACTATTTTTTATTCCAAGAATGTGTTGGTTCAATATTAGTTTGAAAATGAATAGGAAGAAAAAGACAGTTTGGTTGTTAAGGATATTTTTATTATTTTGGCAATTAGTGAGGCTTTGCAAGAAAAAACTTAAAATAGGAGCGTTTTGCATGCAAAAAAAGGGACATTTTGAAGGAAAAAAAAAGTAAGGTTGCAGGCGTCATAAAGGAATTACCCAAAATATTTTGTAGAATAAAAATTAAATATTCTAAATTAAACTAAGAATATGACTGTTTAATTAAACGACGAAAGAATAACCGTATGACAGGTCCCAAATAATTGAAAATTGACATCTTTGTTGTATATATTTAGAATTAATTGTATTTCTAGCTGATACGCTTCTCCACAAGCACGAGCGAAGCACGTGTTGCCACCACCCTCCCGCGTCCCTTCCACCGCCTGGGAAGCGACCTCATGATTCCTTTTTGCCTCGGCTTGGTTTCAAATGGTGAGTCGGGCCCGCTCGGGTTTGGTCCACAACCGCCCCTTTCTTTCTCCCCACCAACTCCCAGTCTTCTCCCGTTCCATCTCCACGCCGCCGCTCGCTGCTCCTCTGCCTCTTCCTCCTCCACCGATTCCCTTTCTTCCATCATTCGAAACCCTAATCCCTCGCCGATTCCCTCTCCCGTCCCACGTATCGCGTCTTTTCTCCCCTCACGCACCCGACTCCATTTCCGTTTGCCCGGGCGATCTGCTCCAGGTTGGTGATCGCCCCGTAAGTTCTCTTTCTCTCTAACATTGGATACCTTTGTGTTAATTGTTCTTATTTTGGCTATATATGCATATGTCTTCTTTTTTCTATCTTGTTTTTGGGGAATTCTTTCCGCCAATTGTATGATCGTGGATGCTTGCACGAAGGATCTCTGTACGTGAAGCTGGAGGTTATCGATTGGGCAGGTTTAAGATAGGGGTTTTCCTTTTTCTTCTTTTTTTTCCCTCTCCTTTTGTGATTTTCTAGGTTTTTTTCCCCCTCATTTGTGCCCATTTGGGGGTTTGCTTTTGCTTTCACTAATTGTTTTTTCATCGAAATGGGGCTTGTATCGCTTTTTAGTTTGTTCAGTTCATAGAATTGCCAAATTCTTTCTTTCGTTCAGTTAGCTGGTGCTTCATTAAATGCGTCTAATTCATTTACACAAATCTGAATTGTTCTGGCATAACTTATATCCCTTTTGTGACCTCATTTTCTGCTAGATTGTAGGATACTAACCACGATCCAGACCTTTGCTCCTGGTGTTGATCTAAAACTTTGCAATGGCAAGTCCTGAAGTAAATACTGTTAGAGAATGTCAAGATGAAGCTGTGCCTTCATTCTCCGGCGTGACTGATTTTAATCAGGGGGAGGAGGCATCACCTGACCTGTTAAAGAACACGCCATCCAACATTGCCAGATTGGAGGATGCAATTGAACAATGTAAGGGTCATCAGAAGTATCTTGCACACACAAGGAGCCCATCTGATGGGGAAGACATTCGTTGGTACTTCTGCAAAGTGCCTCTTGCAGAAAAGGGTCAGTCACTATTTTCTTCTTTTGTGTGAATTGTTGTAACTAATTCATTTACTTATTACGTGTTTGCATTTATCAGTAACATAACTACAGTAGCACAATTTGCAAGCCCAACAACTATTAAGAACATATCTTTGCCTAATTGACATTGACCTGCATATACTGTCGAGCTTGGCTGTTCAAGTTGGCAAGAACATGTGTTTCTTTAGTCCTATAAATCTTATCCTCAAGCAACATATATAAGTTCTGTGACAAGCATTCTTGTTGGTTTGAGGATCGATGTTGAAATGCTTTTCCATTTAAAAAAAAAAACATCTGAATTTTGTTTTGTTGCAAAGGATAAGTGACGAAGGTGGGATTCGAGCCCAAGACCTTGCAATATATCTGAACCATTTTTTACTTTTGATCCTTTCTTTCTTTTTCATGTTCACATGAAACAAAAACTAAAATTCAGGTCTTGATCACTGCTTACAAGTTTACTAGTGAATTTATTGATTGTGATCAAGAAAGAACAAACAACAGTGGTTTAAGGATTATCATCCTTATATGGAAGTTAGATACAAGGGACGATATAAGGGAATAGAGTTATGGTATTTAATGATAATCTCTTTCTTCCAGATTATGTATTGTTTGGTAGATTATGCTATTTTTCACATGAAATATGTCAGTCAGTGTAATGTTACAGCATTCAGTTGAAGCTGCATTCCATGTGTATTCTATCTCACGGAGTTGTTTGTCTCCTTTCCTTTACAGAGCTGGCATCTTCAGTTCCTTGTACAGAGATAGTTGGCAAAAGTGATTATTTTCGATTCAGCATGAGAGACTCTCTTGCACTGGAGGCTTCTTTCTTACAGGTTAGTAATACTGGCAATTAAAACTTGTGGTCCTAATACCTTTCTAGGTACACAATTACCTCATGCATGTTTTCTCCAAATATCAACTTAGGTGTCATATTTGCATATATCATTGGTTTTGTTCGTCATGAGGTATATTGAGTTTTTTATTTAAAATGCAAGTTGTATCCCATCTTTTTATCAGTAAATACATGGACATGCAACAAAAAGAGATGTGAAATGAGGACTAAGCAAATAAGGTTCAAGTACCTTTTAGACCACTTATCGAATTTGTTCCAGATAAGGTTGTTGCTTGATCCAGATCAAATCAGATCTTTAAACCACTTTTGGGCATGTCAGGCCATGATGCTTGGCTGATTGGAGCAATATTATTTTATCAAATAACTAACTGAATTGTTATGATAAAGCATTAAAACATCTGATCGAAGCCTTATACTGGTTTGACTAATGGATTACATTGTTTAATGCTTGATTTTTTTTTTTTGTTTGGGAAGGAGTGTTGTGAGCTAGGATCAGGTGTTGCGAATGGGTTAACTTAAGCATCTGAGTGAAAACAAAAGGAAGTTAAAAATTGGACAGGTTGTTCAAAAGTTTCAATTATGCTTATGTATCACTTTGTTCTCCTAAATGGATCTCTTCAGACATTGTCATTTTTAGAGTTAAGAGCTTTAGTGATCTGCTTGTCAAAAAGATCACCTCTGCTCAAAAAGATCACTCTGCTACAAATTCACAATACTTCTATGTTCCAGCTCACCTATCTGGATTGTTGATATTGGCATCCGTTACATATTTGCTCTTCTTATTTTCATTATAAGTTATAAAAAAAGCATACTTTCATAATAGGAATTCTTATACTGGAGTATAAACACTACTAAAAATAATGCCACATTTTGATCTTTCAGGTTCTACTGTCATTGTTTTTAACTTTAAATGTACAAGTGTACAACCATTGACTTAATCAGACTAAGAGGCCTTAATGTAACAAGGGATGTAGGTATTAGTGAGTTGCATAATTTACGATGATCCAACTAACCCTACTTCTTGTACTTCAAACAAGCTGAAAGGCGTACTCTACCATGATCTGAGTTGACTTATATATCAAACTGTAAAAATGGAGTATAGGATTCCAAAAAGCAATTTTATTACACATAAGTATAATGCCTAGTAAATAATTTATCTATGCTACATTATCATAAATATGGTGGCGAAGTTATATATTTTTGGATGTCAAGCCTCCCTTTCTATCACTTTTTTCCTAAAAATAACATGCAAGATTACAATGTTGTGCCTGAATACTTCCTGTGTTGTTTATCTGTAAGTAATGCTTTACCAGATTTATACAATTTCATTTTATCAGTGTTTTTGCTAATTTATATAAACTGTGGTGTTTGTTTACTGATTGATTGTTTGACATCAATTTTTTTTTAATGTTGTATTTTAATTGTTCATATTAGAAGTTTTATAATGAAGGTTATTGTCACAAATGAATCATTATGGTCACTTTTACATCAATTATGTGCATACATTGTTTGAAACATCTTTTATATGTTGTTCTAAAATAAATTCTGTTACTTTTAGTTCATTATTCATGTCCTTGAAGTGTTTAAAAAAATGAAATGCAGAGGGAGGAAGAGTTACTTGCATATTGGTGGAAAGAATATGCGGAGTGCAGTGAGGGTCCACGTGGACTACATGTGACTTGTGATGAACTGTACATAGTGGAGGAAGAGAGAGTTGGTGTCCCTGTAAAAGGTGGTCTTTATGAGGTACTTTCTTTGCCACTTTTGACATCTAGTGTTTTCCTTGTCATGTGAGCTTTATTTTTTGTGATTCCAGATGGCAAATGATTTTTTTTCTGTGAAGAACTTTGTTATAGACATTTTCTATACCTTGCATAATAAGACCGTCGATGGTGATGGCACCCTTGCATATTAATATTGATGTCCACTTTGGTAATTTCTATGATTAGCTATATCTTGGTGGCAGACACTGGTTGTTGAAATATCTCTTGAAGTAGTTTATATCTATCATTTAGATGTTGGGCATAGTTGTCAAATTGGACTGCTGCCTCAGCAATAGAAGGAAACAAACTTTAATAGAAGTCAATTTCTTCATTTTTATTTGAGGTACATAACCAATTTGATAGTTTCATACTGTTATTGACAGACTAACAGTTATATGTATCTTGGTTGTTGAGGAAGTTCCATCAAGATATTCAAGAGTGCTGGATAGTAAATTACATGTTGCATAAGTAAATATATGCAAATATAAGAGTAAAATTATTACATCAGATCGAGTAATGCACAATTGAATATATTGCACATTTAAACATATGTTCATATATGTTAATATACATATATATATATATATTTTTTTTTGTGCATATGGATTTATATACTTGTACATTTATGCATATGGTGGTCTGGGTGAGCTTTGCGTATGTATGCCAAGACTGGTTTACGACCTAGGCATTTCACATAGTTATAAATTATGATATTGGATTGGATTGGTTGGTTTGATTTGAATGAATGATTCATAACGAATGATTCATTCATTATGAATCAGACATCAGCCCATTTAGTTCAGTTCAAACTAGTTTAGCATGAAAACTAGCGAAACCTAACTCAACTTATGTGCTCTTTCCATAAGCTGCATAAAAAACCTGTACCAATATTTATGTTGGATAATACCCAATCTCTTTGATCATCCAACTCTAAATCATGTGAAAACAATCTGACAAATGCCATCTCGGTCATGCCATTGCTGATTTACGCTTGGTTCATTATTGTTAGCTCCTTCCTTTGCCATAAATCATTATCATCATCTCCCACTTAAGTCCGATCTTCGGGAAAGAAGGAGAACAAGAAGAAAAGAAGAAAGGATAACAAGGGAAGAACACAATTAAATTTCATTGTCGTTGCTGTTTCCCACTTAAACTCTTTGTTACATATTTTTCATTTTAGCTACACCTTTTGCTTGGTCCATTTTGATGCTCATTGCTGAAGAAGAGAAGGGCTGTCGAGAAGTAAGCAGAAGAGGAGAAAGGCAAGGAAGAAAAAATACGGAAAAATAGGAAAGAGAACTGAACTAGAAAAGAAAGAGACAAAAAGAGGCAAAAACAACTAAAAGAAAGAAGGAAAGAAGGAACTAGAAAGGAGTAAATTTTAATAGCTTAAATAGAATAATACTATTATATTAAACCTATGGTTCAACGAATTAACCCACTGGTCCAATCAATAATACAGGGAAATGAGGTTTGGAAGGGTTATTGACTGGTTTGGTTATGATAGTTGTGCTACTGTGGCCTATTTGTCAATACTGGTTTGGTTATCATTGCTATGCGGTTGTGGCCTACTTGTGCAATAATGTTCATTTATTCTTCCAAGTATATGTTTTGATATTCTTTCAAATTTATGTAATTTTTTACCTACTTAAAGGAGATTCTCTGGTTTTTTGCTTATCTCTTAGAAAATACGACCATTTTCATGTTTTGGTTATGCTTGTTTTTTCATGATAATTTTTTGATGTCTTGCCAAGCTTAGAGCTTTATGGGATTGTTTGGGGTATATATTTGTCTGATGTCTTGTTGGAATGTTCTGATGTATGTCTGAACAAGGAGCAAATTTGTCTAATTAGCCATGGTAGACAAGGTTGTAGAGAACCAGTGGAAGACCCTTGTTTTTTTTTTTGTATTTCCTTGTATTTTTCTTGGGTGACCTAACTGATTGTGTATGGCATTATCCAACTCTAGAGTGCTAGATATCAAGATCAGCAAAATATGGCAGTGTCCAACTCTAAGAAACAGTTGATTGCTTTCAGTCTATGTGAACTTAATGGGATTACAGCACTGCCCTTATGGTTCAGACCTTATTTTTTCCTTGTTTGCTTGTGGTAGACTTTTGACAGTCTTATTGTGTTATATTCTATGCTTTTAGAGATCTTATAACCTTGATTGAATAGTACATTTTTTTGTTCTGTTCTGTTCAAGGAAGTGAAGACTAAATGGATTCAGTTTTCTGTAACCCGTTTGTTAACCTGTATTGATATGTACACCATCACTGTATAAAATTTTGAATGTTCTTTAATATTTTCTTATGATTATAAAATGTACAAACTTCTGTCAAACTGAGCAAGGAACTCATTATCATAATTTATTTTGTGACAGGTAGATTTAATTAAGCGACATTGTTTCCCTGTGTATTGGAGTGGTGAGAACAGGCGTGTGTTAAGAGGTCACTGGTTTGCTCGTAAAGGTGGAGTTGATTGGCTTCCCCTCCGTGAAGATGTTGCAGAACAACTGGAGTTAGCGTACCGTTGTCGAGTAGGAATTCTATTGTGCAATCTTCACTAGTTGGTTCCTTGCTACACTAGAATTTCTATCTCCTGCTTTTAATGTCCTTGTAAACTCACCATTAGATGAGCTCACAAAAGCTGATTTACACACATTTACTTTATACAATTACAAGCTTGTTCTATAAGCTTTCAGATCATAAGATATCTGAATTCTATTAGCTTTCTTCTATCTACTTTATAATTATCAATGCTTCTGAATGAAATTTATTAGTAGAGACATAATCATTTAATAGGATGGGATCTGAGCCTGTAGTACAGTCTTTGTTTAGTAATTTATACATCATTATAGTTGGATCATCTATTGGTCTGGAGTCTGGACATTCAGAATTCGTTGGTTATCTTTCAAAAGAACATTTTAAGCATCTTCTAGTATTAGAAGTTGATGCAATGGGCTTTTGGGAATGTTGTATAACTGTTACATTTTCGTTCATTTCTTTTTTACAATTTCATGGTGCAAACGTTGTTCTTTTCTTTTCGGGGTTGGATTGTTATGTAGTAGCTTAGTTATCATCTTGGGCCTCTGGACAATCCCTACTCATTTGAATTCTGGCTGCATTCAGGTCTGGCATCGACGTACATTTCAACCTTCAGGTCAATTTGCTGCTCGTATTGATTTGCAAGGCACAACTGTGGTATGGATATTTAATGATCATGAGTTGGTTGACAACCATGATATTTAGATACAGTCTCTAAAAGAAGTTTACTGGATAGGGACTACATGCCCTTTTCACAGGAGAGGATGATACTTGGGAAGCGTGGTTAGCCTTTGGCAGCTCTGGTTTTCCTTTTGGAAGTGGAAATGTGGTTAAACTAAGACGTGGTTTCTCCCCTTCTGGATCTGTGAAGCCAACTCAGGTTAGTCATGTCAGCATGAAACATTTTTTTCTCACATTTTTATAGAAACTGATTAAAATTGTTATTCTATCCATATATCTTAATGATGCTACTTATTAAAGCTTGCTGCATAGAACACTAAGATTTTTGTGCCTTGAGTTGATTTAATTTCTCTCACCATCATACTCTTCATGTAATTGACTAAAAGCCACCACTTAAGTTTGAGAATCCCAAGTCACTTGTGAGCCTAGCACCACGTATGAGCCTACTGAGAACTGGTAACTCTTCTTTGTTTCTTGCAATTCAGCCCCTAAGGTTAGAGGAGAATAATAAATACCTGTCAGACCGATAAATATTGACAGGTACTAATGCCCGGCCAAGCACTGGTATCAATCTATCACATGCATTCATTTTGTTATTTTCTATTATTTTATTAGATTATATTGGATGGCACATGTTGGTTTACCACCTGGTTACTGGTAATGTACCAGTTCTTTAGTTATTAAAATTGGCTTTAAAAGCCCTGCTTTGATGGCTGCTCATGTACTAAATAGCATGGAAAAGAGGGTCTGTTCTCTGTATTTGGTTTACGGATGTTTTGGGGAACAAATCCAGAAGAATTTAAGGCCTATTTGTCTTTCAATGGAAACAGTTCTGCTGATTCAGCCAAATTACAGCATAAGAAAGATTGAGAGAAAGAAATAGGTTATGAGAAGATAAAGTGAAGAAATATAGAGAGACCAAAAGGGAAAGGATGATTGGGTGGAAGCTAGGATTTATCAAACACATAAATTCCTTCTAGAATGGTTGTTCCTACTTCCTACTATAACTTACAACTGGACTATACTTTTTTACTTCATATAGGGCTCTGAACATGGAAGAAAAAGTTGAAGCTTTTTTTTTTAAACTTACACTCATATAAAATAATCAGCTAATAGTTCCATCTATTAAATATGGAAGCCTGAAATAATAAGACTCAGTTTCTTGCACCAATTATTAATTAAACTATCTTTAGCTTAAAAATCTTTCCTAATCTATAAGACTCCATCCTAAACTAAAATAACTCCATGTTGTATTTCATCTGGACACTTTTATTGCTTAAACTCAAGTTTTTTTTTTTTGGTTATAGAATATCTAGTGAGTTTTCATTCTTGGTAATGCTTGATTGGAATAAAATAAAGTCATGGCTTTGAGTTTTACTTTTTGGTATGGGATGCCCTTCATTTGAATGAAAATTATTTATAATGGTGGTGATAATATGAAACATGCCATGGTATTTTATGCCCAAAACTATCATGTGCTGGCATTGAAGATTGTCCATATTTGTCCAAAGATCATTTTCATTGTTGTCATAATCCACTAGATCCCTTTCCATCAATATGAGTTTGGTGGGAGAACATTTGAAAATCGAGAATGGTTTATGAAGGTTGGTCAAAATTGTATGATCTGCAGTTAAAATTTTTTCTTCAAGCTTCTGTTAGAAAGCAGTACCTTGTTTCTACAAGCTACGATCAATCCACCCCCCCGGCCCAAAAAAAGAAAAATAAAAACTTATCAAAAGGTAGAAAGCACTACCTTGTTGGTTGCACTTTAAGTTCATGCATACATGGAGCAACTCATATAAATTTCCTTGAGATTTAAAAGAAAATAGAAGGCCCAAGACCCAGACATCAAGCATTGTCATAAGGAAACAAAATGAATTGAGTTATTGGAATTTGGAACAAAGTCTAAATATGTTTGTCTTAAGTATGGTATGCAATTTCGAATGGTACCGCCTGGTACGGGCGGTACATACCGGTCCGACGGCATACCGGTACGCGGACCACCCGCTACCGAACAGACCGTGCTACAGTGCTACAGTAATATGCTGTAGTAGTGCTATAATGCTACAGTAAAAGGAAATAGCTCGATAAGCCTTGGTGTACCGCTTGATACACTGGTACCATACCATACCGAGCCAACCTCGAAACACCGGTACGGTATGGTATTGCATACCTTGGTCTTAACAATATCAAATATATGTAAGTTCTAAACTTGCATATTTCGAACTGTCATTGATCCTAATTGGGGTTGCTGACTGTTTTGATGGGTTCATACCATTCTAACCTACCATTGGTACAAAGCATGACAAACAAACTGGAGTATTGTGACACCAGAATTTTTTCTTTGATTGGTATGCCATACAGCCATAGTACATCTTACTGTACTGAAAATATTATACTTATTCGACACTACATTGGCATGAGGTATGAACTGATATTTAATTTCTGTCAGTTGAATATGCTTATTTAGGTGGCAACTGTCAACTAAAATGTACCAAATCAAAATTATTTTTGATGTACTAATTGTCTTTGTACTTTTAATACTTGAAAATGGAAAGTAGATCTTTTGATGTCCTTGGGTCTTTTATTCAAAAATAAAATTGTGTTTATTATTTGCTTCCATTAGACTATAACTATCCTTTTGGTCTTTTTCACTAGGATGAGCTTCGCCAGCAGAAAGAGGAGGAAATGGATGATTATTGTTCTCAGGTTTTACTTTAAAGATCAACCATCCTGTTCTATTATTAAGCTATTTCAGGAGATGCTTGTGTTAGTACTATGAAATTTGTAGTGAGGCAATCTTCCATTTGGAACTTGTTTGTTGCATGAGTATGGATAATAAGATACTTATTTGGAAGTAAACAAATGACATTAATCATTTTTGAAAGGTATTCCCAATGCTGAAGTATCACATTGGTTCATTATCTTGCCATGTCTTTTTTCCTTGGCAAAGTAGGGTACAGAAAGCAATCTTCTTCAGTATATGAGATGTGGTATTTGCAGACAGAAAACAAATATTTGGAATTATCAAGTGACAAGAAGTATCAACTTAATTCTTGTGTTATTTCTCTGTATGTTTTTTGGGGTAAAATTTTGCTCTCCTCAAAAACATAATACAAATGAGCATAGATTTATTCCGAACACGTAGCAGTAAGATGTTATCAAGAATAACAAAGCATGTGCACTCAAACTGCTTTGTTGGGCCTGTTGATGTGGTCAAATTTTCTCTGCTTGTGAGCTTTCCTCAATGGATTTTGCTGCATTGCCTACTTAACGTACTTTTTCTTTATTCCACAGGTGCCAGTTGGTCATCTCGTTTTTATGGTTCATGGTATTGGGCAAAGGTTAGAGAAAGCCAATTTGGTTGATGATGTTGGTGATTTTCGTCGTATAGCAGCAAGTCTAGCTGAGAGGCACTTAACACCATACCAAAGAAGCACCCAGAGGGTTCTTTTTATTCCTTGCCAGGTAAATTTTATGCTTTTCTTATAAGGTTGGTGTTTGGATTATTTTGGGTTGATCCATTCTCATGAAAATGGGCTATCATGATCTTACTGTTCTTTGAAAGAGGGAATACCGGTTGGGTATTTATACATCCATAAGAAAATTAGGTAGCGCTAATTAGGAGAGAAAAAAACTATATCAGAAGCCCTTGGATTTTAGATGGTCTGCATTTTTAAGTTAGGTTTGGTTATCTGTACTTGTAGCAAAGAGGAGCAGGTAACTGATTCAGACTTGTCAATCCATTTCCAGAATTTCTTTTTTTTTTCTTTTTTGTAGATAGAAAATCTTCATATATTTTTTATTTTTAGTAAAATAAGTTTTTGGTTGAGATCTGCCTAAAGCTGTATTTTTTTCAAGTTGTCTATGTGATACTTCGAGATAATCATTTAAAGGTCAGATTCCCTGAATACTGGTTTAGTGGCAACTTGAGTTATATTAGCTATTCTTTTTGCATCATTTTATTCAATGAACTTCCATATGGTTGCATTGCATGATGGCCCTTTACTCCCTGGTCTTATATTTTGTCTGGATCCTTTTTAATTTAATGTCTGGATTTTGACTTAAAAATTGTGGCTTTCTTTTCCCCATGAGCCTAATAAGTCATGTTAATTTGGCTTCTTGAAATCTTTATATACGTGATTTTTATATTCCTGGGGCAAACATTATCCTAAATGCATTAATCTTGTTGTGGTTTTCTTTGATACAACAATTTTAATTGATTTAATTTTTAGGTCATCTTGGTTCTTGGAAATGCATTTGCCTTTTGTGTATAGTTAGAACTTAGAAGGAACAAGTTGTTGTCATGTCAGTAGTTCTTTAAGTAGCAATATCTTTCAAGATTCTTCCTTCTGTTACATGTGAATTGAGGTTGCATATATGATCTCTGTTTATCCTTGCTTGATTTCAAGTTATTTTTGTTGTAGTGGAGAAAGGGTTTGAAGCTCAGTGGTGAACATGCTGTTGATAAAATTACCTTGGATGGTGTACGAGGTCTACGAGTAACATTGAGTGCAACAGTTCATGATGTTCTGTACTACATGAGTCCAATTTATTGTCAGGACATTATCGATTCAGTATGTGATATTCTCTTTATTAATATATACATACGTACATCTTTTTGCTAGCATAATACTTCTCTCTTTTCTTACCGTCTCTTTGTATTTCTCAATGATGTGTCAGAGTGACCTAGATTAGGAAAATTCACCATACATGCTTGTACAAATTTGCCTAGAACTTCCATCACTTCTTGGTTTTCTCTCTATTAGTACAATCAGATTTTATTTGCTTGATAATCTAGGACCTTGAGTGAAGTGTGCTGCTCTCTTGGGTAAATGCTTAAATGAATATTATCACAAAAGCATTATTGTGTATTTGTGCCTGCGAATTTATTTGTGATTCTTATTGCATGTGTTGTTCCATGAGGATTGATTTTATAAAGCTGTCACGGTGGATATTTTTAATCTATTTGTATACATGTTTTTAGGCTATGGACTTCTAATCATAGGTTAATGTGCTGAATGATATTTTAGTTGCACTCTGGAATGGTGATCCTAGAAAGGTTAAGCAATCAAAATTCTTTTACAGGAGTTTTGTGTGAACTTTAAAAGGAACACTCAAGCTCTAGAGTGACAGTCATACTGGATATTGTGTTCAGTTAAAGAGATAAATAGTTGCATATAAAGCTACAAAAATTGATTGGACTATTCTAGGAACAATCTGAATCATGATGAATACTAACAATGAACTATTTTTGTTCATTTCTCTGCAAAACCTTAAAATCTTCTATTATGATTGTTCAATTTGGTCAAAATTTGTGTACTTCATAGCAAGGTTTGCCATTTCGGATACCGGACCCATCTCGGAGATTTATTAGTATGGTATGTACTGGTGTACCAATACATGGTATGCTGGGGTGTGCCAACGGGGACTTGGGTGAGTCGTGTCTCGGTGGCAAGTCAGATCGGTACGTACCGCCTCATAGCATATTGACTCGGACGGTGCAGCAAACCTTGCTTTATAGTTGAAGCTCATGGCGATATAATGATATCACACACTTATAAGCTATTGTCACTTCGAAAACTTCCTACCCATTTGAAAACTTTGAAAGCTTTCTCAAGTTTTTATGGCCATGGTTTTGATGAAGCAGTTAATTCTGCATGATGGCTATTCTCAGATCTGAGAATGGGCATATGAAAAATGTGATTGCAACAAATTGATTGAATCATTTTGCATTCGAAGCCCTCAGAAAGGTTGCATTCCCATTGGCTTTGATGCCTGTCCTGCCTTCGAGCTATTTTTGCGGGCTTTCAAAGAAAAGTATTGGATAGACTGCAGCTTCACTTCTAAGCTAGCACAAGACGATGAATTCAAAAGAAGTTCCAATTTGTGTCAAATTTCTATTTTTTGGGAACTCTTTACGTAGATTGAATGTTGAGGATATGAAATTCATGATAATTTTTTTCAGATTTAAATGGGCTAGTGAGTCTGAAAGTAGTTAATTTGTTCTGCTGTAGACATTTTTATCCCTTCTCTGCTACATCTAGCTGTGTCTCTGAGTAGGTAATTTCTTCCAACACTAGTAGTACGCACTTCAAGATCGTGATGAAGTGAGATGGATATGCTACTGCTTATGTTTGCTGTAAAAAACTATTTGCATTTGATTTTGAGCTATATTGGGGTAAATATATGTTTCTAGCATTCTTGGATGTCTAGGGTATACTTTCTTTGGAAGAGAGATTCTGGACATATCCTATTCCCTGATACATAACAGAGATTTTGAGGAGCAAGAAGACGTCACTGTTAGAAGAGTGCTCATCACATATAATATTTCATGCATAGTTGTTAGTAGTTCATAATTTTCTACTGTGTTTGATTTTAAAAAAGGGTCCAACATGTCTAGCTTGCAATGTTGAGATGACAATACATAATTTGCAGTGATTGCAACTAAATGGTTTTCTTGATACATGCAATTTATAGAAAAAAATGCAATTTAATAAGAAGTTATACCGAGTAACATGAGCATAAATGTTATTGTTAGCAATTGAAGTTAAGATGTTTTATCTGAATAACTTATGTGCATCATTTTATTGGATATAGTTATTTGATATCATATGTTCCTGAAGTGAGGACTTATTTTTTCCTTTTTTGTTCCGACTGTACTAAATGAGAAATGAAGAGTACATTACTGCAAGAATTCAGAACTAGATATTGAGCTGATTTAGCTATGGTTGTTTTCGTGATAAGCTATTTAACTTATAAATTGTTTGCTATATTGTTCAGGTGTCCAACCAATTAAACAGATTATATGCAAAGTTTCTCAAGCGAAACCCTGGCTATGATGGGAAGGTTTGTGTACTATCTTTATTTATCTAAGCAAAAAACTTATTCTGATAGTCACTGCAATGTTTAACACAGGATAAAAAATTATACAACTCTCTTTCAGGTTTCTATATATGGTCACTCATTAGGAAGTGTACTATCCTATGATATACTTTGCCATCAAGATTGTTTCTCTGCACCCTTTTCCATGGATACAGTGTCCCTGGAAGGTGTTGGAATAAATATTCAGGAGTCTGAAGTTGATCCTTCGTATTGGCTAACTGAATCTAGTATCCCCATGAATTCTGAGCATAACAGAAATAAAATAACAGCTTCGAAGCCACTGGCATGTGGAACAGTAAAAAACAGTTCCAAGTCACGGATATATCCCAATGTTAATGAAGGTGAAGCAGGAGCCTTCTCTCGCAATGGAGATGACTTTCTAAGAAATGATCTGCAAGAGGTGTTCCCAGATAATGGTGGCATGCTATATCCTAATGAGAAATATGATAATCTGGACCATCTGTGTTTCAATGATAAGTGTATCGATACATCATTCCTTAAACAAGCTGGTGAAGAAGTAAATTGTCCTTCAGAAACTTTTTGTGCTGAAGCAAATAATTCTACTGGAAATCTGTGCAAAAGTGTTGATTCTGAAGGTGGTATCGTTAAGGATTTCAGGATTCTTTCTGAAAATACAGTTGATAAAGACAAATTAATCTCCATGTTGGAGGAAGAGGTATGTATCTCTTTGATATGATTAAATATCATAAATAGTAATTCACCATACAGTAGTGTCAGTTGGCTTGTAGTTAAGTAGAGATGTGCCTAAGGATTCAAGCTGCAATTTTAAGATGTCCTAGTATTATAACTGGATATGGTGAATTATGACAACAGGTGGAGTCCCTCAAATTGAAAATTGCAGAACTGGAAAATGCTCATCTACCAAAAACTTACTTAAAGCATTACAGTGAGAATGATGGAACCAGTGGAACTTATCATGGCAAAGGTTAATCCATCATCTATATATGTTCATGTTATGTGTGGCTTTGCTGACCTTCACCAAGTCATTAGTTAACATTCTTCTTACTATTTTTAATCCTTGATATTCTGCAAGCAGACAAAGTGGCTGAATCAATCAATCAGTCTTCTGAAAATTCTTCTCCTGGGAAGGATGACAAAAGAAAGAGTTACACACCTTACGTCAAGTACACTAGGCTTAATTTTATGGTATAATCATGTGCTGTATTTTCTTTTTTTATACTTCAACCTTTTCTGTGGTTGATACTTCTGTATTTGTTTATTTGTAAAAACTTCCTATCTCCAATTTGCATTTACTCTTTTATTTATTTGACAACTTTACTAATCCTTGGAAGTGTGATCTTTTCTTTGTTAGGTTGATACATTCTTTGCTGTTGGATCACCTCTTGGTGTCTTTCTTGCCCTGCGAAATGTCCGGATAGGAGTAGGTATATAAACCTTGTGCTAATGATATCAAAATCCTTTGTTTTGTTTTCTTATGACCTTGATTCTATCTCTTTCTGTCATGTATCTGCTAAGTTTCTGTAAGAACTGCTTTTTATGTTCCTTTGACCTTAGTGGATACTATTTATAGGTCTTCTGAACTCCTGGTTCATTGGTTTGAAGTTTGAACATTTCAATCTTCACAATTGTATTTGCTGTTTACCCTGTTTACATATTCTCATCTGGGAAAAAAAATATCTTGAGGGGACGGTTCAGATGGTTCCCCCACTAGGATATTGATCCAATTCTTCGACCAAATCTTCTCTCCTTTTGTATCAGTGGTCATGATTCATGTGTGAACTGTGAACTATTAGATTGACTTGATCTGCTAGAAATTTTTTGTTTATCCTTTATGGTCATATTCAGCAAGAATTGCTCCACAAGTTAAAATGCACTGTGCCATGAAGCTACTGGCTAGTGCCATGCCTATCGATGCTGGTAGCACCAGCATATTTTATGCCAATCCTGGACTATATTGGTTGGTACATGGTCAGCATGGGGGCATTTGACTAGCACTACATGAATATGTGCCATGCCAAAATGGTACTAACATATTCCAGTGTATAGAAACAACACTTTTGAGGTACATGAGTAGGGTTCGAGTCATGCCAAGCCAAGCTGAACTTTGCTTTTATCAAATACCTGGACCTGCTATGAAGAGGTCAAATCTTTATCAGCCAAGCTAGTCCACACTTTCTTTTGAAAGATAGACACAAACATTAACACAATTATTTATACCGCAAAATAGATTTATTTTTGTTTTTACTATAATAATAGTAATTATGGATATACTAACCATTTTGTGAATCTAGAAGTCTGCACATAGGTTTGTGAGTGAGCTTGTTTACGAGCTTATTAACGAGTCTACTCTTGTCTCTGAGTCCTCATGTTTCAATTCCGCTTGTCTAAAAACTGAGCTTTAGATTTAAGCTCAAGATCTGGATGGACTGTCTGCCTTTTGTGCTTTCCACTGTGACTGAGGCAGGATAACTTGAGCTGCCGTTTTTCATAAAATGATGCTTGATGAATAGAGGAAGTGCTTTTTGGTACCAATTTTAAGAATATGGAAGATATAAAAAGTTGTTATAACCATAAAGGAACTAAGATATATGAAACTTTTGGAAAGAATGATTGAAGGTTAAATAAGATCAAATATTTGCCATTTAAAATATTAATACCAAAATCTATTTATGAAGACAATATATGAAAAGTATATAGAGAAGAGTAAACATTTGCATATTAGCTTTTATTGATTTATCAAAAAAGGTATGATAAAGTCCATAGAATTTATTATGGTTGTTTTTAGAAAAGAACATGTATCCATAATTTATATTGATGTTATATCTATGATAATAGTGACGTGTCTAACAAGTTCTATATTCGTATATGATTACATCAAGGATCACTTTAAATCCATAAATATTTACATTGGTAATATACGAAATTGCAAGTCATATACAACATAGACCTCCATGGTGTATTTTATTTGTTATTGACATTCTTTCAATTGATGAGAGTTTGAATGGAATTAATTATAAACTTAAAGAGACAAACCTTAGAAACTAAAAGTTTTGAGGCTTAGATGGATACATGAGATGTATTTAGTATTACTGATAGAAGAATCAAGGATATATTTATGTTGGATGGATGATAAGTTCCACGAAGTAAAAGTTTTAGATCATTATTCAACAAGATGAAGAGATTGATTAATATATTGTTCATAGAGCAAAAGTAGTTGGAGAGTGATTTTGTGAGATCACCATATGGTTTTTAGTCTAAAAGAAAAATTTTACAAGATAGTTCTTGGGTGGATGCTTTGCGGACTTGACTGTTGCTGAGTTAAAAAGTAATATATAAGAAGTTTATCACTTAGATGAGAATATTGAGGTGGATATGTGGAGTTATTAAAATGATAAAACAATTTGGTATAATAAGGGGGAATCATTTAAATTTTGGTACATGCAACATTTATAGAGAAGGCTTATATATGCTATAGAAGAAGTGAGATAATTAGTATAAATGGTGTGAGTAGAAGTAGTAGGAGATCTGAGAACACTTTATTAGATATTATAATTAAAGATATAAATGTTCTTAATCCAACTAAGAATATTGCTTTCTACAGAACTTAACGGAGGCAAAAGATTCATGTAGCCAACCTATTTAAGTCTTATTGCACATCATGCTTGATGCTAAACAGATGCAAGGGATTTCATAGGAGATTAAAGAATTTAACTGGGTTAGGAATTGAGAATGAGTCATTTGAAATCTTCCAATTCAATTTGATTTTTCTCAAAAAGTGATAATGAACTGAGACTAACACAAAGGAAGAAGAAATATTAGGTATATGTATGAGACTTACTCTGACTAGGAATCACTTTTACGGATAAAGGCCTTGTACCTCTTCTCACATGAGATGGTGTAATCACACAATTGGGATGAACAACGTCCTTTGAGTACTTCTTGTTGTGCAAGACTAAACATAGAATTGTAGTTTCTAAAAACCAGAAGCAATTACATCGATCCTTCTTTCTTTTTCTAGAGATTCTTTACATTCCATTGTTGTTTTTGGAGATAATTTGTCCATGGATATTTTCGGCTCAACTTTTTTTTTGGTGTATAAACAAATAGGACACTGCTATGTTGTAACTTGTTTCAATTGCAAAAGATGTCTTTTCCATCAATGCTTGTATTCTCCACAGAGGTATTTACTCAATATTTCTGCTTGCTGGATGTATACTTGAAGCTATGAGACTAACCTTTTATTTTTGTCGGTGTCAAAATGCTGATACATCAGAAAAATAGTTTTTCATATGCAATTAATCTGTTAGATATATCTTTTATTCAAGAGCCCCTTTCATCCATTTAAGGCAAAAGACAGAATTGCATCAAAGCCTCATCTGTTGGGACATTACAGCGTGTTGTTGTTCTTTTGCCAAGGCCTTGTTTGGCTTAATTATGTTTACTGCTCTGCTGTTATTCATAACTTTAGTGCTCTTTAGTCTTTGGAGCCTCAGAAAGTTACTTTCAATTTTTTGATACCACTTATCTTCATATAACATCAGTCTTCTATTAAATTCTTTGGCTCATTTGCCTTTAACAATAGATATAATGAAATTACTTTTCTTTCTTCAAGGCAGGGGGCAAGGTTATTGGCAAGATGAAAAAATAACAGAAGAGATTCCTTCATGTAGACAAATGTTTAACATTTTTCATCCTTTTGATCCTGTAGCATATAGGTTTGTCCAATAGCTTTTTCTACAAGTCTTTCTTTAGCTTCCACACAGTATTATCATGATTGGGTGACTGATATCTGGGTACAGATATAGCACATCCTCAACCATATGATATTTGTGTTGAGATATAAATATATATTTTTTGATGTGAGGAACACTGTCATCAGTATAGGTTGTCTTCTTTGCAGAGTAGAACCGCTTATTTGCAAAGAGTTCATTGACAAGCGACCTATTATTATTCCCTACCATAGGGGTGGGAAAAGGTTGCATATTGGATTTCAGGTGAGTTATGCATGCAAAGTAACTGCTGACAAGATTTGTGTTCCTTGCTGGTGTAACCTACTGTTTTTTTCTATTGTATTTTCCTCTTGATATTTAATGCAGGAATTCACTGAAGAAATAGCTGTGCATTCTCAAGTCATGGTGAATCAGATAAACTCTTTGAGGGTGGGTTGGATATTTATCCTGAAAACCATTTCATTGTCCTGATTCATATCTCCGTTATTCTTAGGACTAGTGAATACTGCTCCATTTGTTAGTTCTGTTGGAGCTATACATGGTTCTTCAAATGAGAAAATTCGAGTTAACAATAAACAAGAGGTTTATATGCAGTACAGTTTGTAACATGAGGTTTATAGTCAATCCATCTGCTGTTATTAATAATTTCAAGCATTCAGCAAATGGTTCATGGATCATGGTGAAATTGTAGAGTGGACTGTAAATGAACTATAGATCATATGAATGCCTGGTATTCCTTGACATTCAATAAAATAAGTAAAATCTTTTATCGATGCTTGCCAATTAGTTAAAGCTTTTACGTAAGTTTCATCACTAATATACAGAACTGCACCAATTATGAAGAATGCTCATTAGATTTTCTGCTGTTTCCGATTTCACTGGGTTGAGTCTGTATCAAAAATTTACACAACATTTTTAAAAAGGGCTTTGGTGTATCATCTTATTGTATCAGATTACTCAAAATATGCTGCACCAGAAAATGCATTTCAGTTCTTGATATTCTATGCTAAGTCTTATGTGAGATTGTATTGATTTTTCAATAGGTTAAAGTCATCAGTGTGTTTCAATTACAGAACAAGGATGAGAATGGAGGTAAGGGCTGACATGCCTTTTTTAAAAAATATTTAAAGTAGTTTTAACATGTCGTGAATGAGAGGAAAAAAGGTCTGAATCAGTAACTTGCATTGCAGATACTGCACATGGAACTCGAGAAAAAGAAAGATCATATGGTTCCATCATGATGGAAAGGTTGACTGGTGACAAAGATGGTCGTGTTGATTATGTTCTCCAAGTAAGTATCGACAAATCTTAGTCATCCATGCTTTTCCTTTTGCATGCAGTTCTAATACGTTATGCTTAACTGTCCAATATGCTAAGCTCTTGTACATTCACTATAGAAGTAATTGGTTCATGAATACTTTTCCTATATTGATTACTTTATTTAGTCTATCAATCTTTTGGATTTTTATATATATTCTGGTAGGTCCCTGAATTTACAACCATTGTACATGTAATTGAATCCAGTAATTGTCCTTTATCATAGTTTCTTGGTGGTGGAGAAATGATTATATGTCTTTATAACATAGTGCACAACCTTAAGCAAAAGAATTATGTTAAACTACACTATCAATAATTGTTCAAATAACCTTTACTAGGTTGAGATTTTGGTTCTAAGGATACAAGTAATATTCGCTAAATTAGTTTTAATGTCATGCATTGTGTATCTTTTAGACTCAGGCAGACATATGTGGTATGTGAATTGGCATGAGGATATCTGCTTTTAAGCATTGCATGATACTTCGCCAATCAATACATCATATGGCATCAGAATTGTTGCACTGATGTACTATGCCATTGTCCTGGTAGCATTGACTTTTATTGTGATATTAGGATCTCTAATCTAATCTAAGTAGATTTTGAGGCCATTACTTGGTCAGGTGAAACTTTGGATCATTCTAGAACAAAATTTATGCACCTTATGATAATGTGCTTTATGTATTAGTTTGAATCTGCTAGTTTCTTAATTCACACAAAAGATTGGTAAATTGTGGTGTTGATTGCTTGTTAATCCATGATCTGACGGATATATGATGTAATTAATATAATCATAATGCTCAGCGCTTAGGGATAAGGGCTCCTTCAAATATAATCCGTTACAATGCCTCTTTTAACTTTCTGCATATGTGTTTTGTAGGCAAATTTTGGATTTATAAATTTAAATATAGAATTAACTGAGGCATCAAGGGCATAAAATAGTTCAGAAGTTCTTCTAGTTACTTCTCTAATCCTTAAATATATGTATTTTCCAACAATAAAGGCATGGATTCTCTGATGACATGTTTTGGAGCTAATGCCCTGTACATAATGTTTGCTTCCAAGGAAGAAAATATGCTGGATCTGTCCCTGTCTGCAAAATATAGATTCTTGATTCATATCAGCCTGCATCTTGCCATCCTCATCAATTCTATTTTACTGAAAATGTGAGGTTTTGAATGATATTTTGACCTGAGATGCTTGATCATCTTTTGCATAAAACTATGGTTGTCATGGCCTCATCCACAGAACCAGGGGATGGTTGAACTTAAAATCTGGTTGGCAGTTTTTTTTTATTTTAATTTTGACTTCCTTCATTTGTCAAGTGTGCAAGTCATGACCTAAAGGATCCTAAGCAGTTCGTAATTGCGTGAAGAATCCTAAGGAATATACTTTAAGATCAATATATACATTAAAAACTAGAAAGGGCAAGTTTTCAAGTTTGGTGATATCTTTCCCTTTGAGAATTCTTAATTAAGTTTAAATAAATAGTGTAATATACATTCAATGCAGGATGACATGGGCTTATTGCCATTTTACTTATGTTCTAGGACGATAGGAGTTGCTCAAAGCAGCCAACAAAAATAAAAATGGGAAAGTGTTATGGTCCCTAGTTTTAATGCTTTCGATGTCCTTAATAGTTTTTTTGTCTGTTTATTCACATGTGTGTGTTCTTTGGTGTTGCAATTATTGGTTGCTTTTTATGTTTTCACTTGCTAATCAGATAATTGCATCTTGAATTTAATTGGAGTGAAAATCAAAATGAACTTAAAGTTTGGATCTCCAGTAGTATTTTGGTTGTTTCTTGACTTCATGCTACTATGTGGTGATTTATACTGCAGTTTGCAAAGAAAATTTTCACTTCCCTATATTTGTGTCATGGGTTATTCAGAAATTTGTTTTGCTGGTTTGCAAATTTTTCTACTAGTTATGCTTCTATCTCCTATAGGGTCGTTTTTAACTGACTGATCATTGATAAATCAACCAATATGAACAGGTAGAGGCTTCAATGATTGACAATAACATGTTTTTTATTTTACAGGATAAAACATTTCGGCATGCATACATATCAGCTATAAAGTCACACACGTAAGAACCAATCAAATGACCCACTGTTGTCTTTCATACCTGTCAATAAAAGAAGACTGGAGATTTTCCTGTGTTCAATGGACTGATTTGGTCTGCTTATTGCAGTAATTATTGGCGTGATAAGGATACTGCACTTTTCATTTTGAACCATTTGTATCGGGATATACCTGAAGAGGCACCAACAACTGAACAGACAAATACTAGACATGGTCCAGAAAGCCAAAGACCTACAAGACTTTTCTATGAGAAGGATATTATGGATGAAGACACCCCATTGACATTCTCTGACAGTTATTCTATTAGGGAATTCTCGAGGAAAGCAAAGAAGGTTATAAATGCAAGTTAATGCTTTGGCTTTTAGCCATTGACACAACAAGTGATAAAAGGTTAGTTTTGTATTTTTTATATCCTATTTATCTCAATTATGAAATGAACTTGAATTTCACTAGACCAGTTTTCTATGTGTGTGAATTTCATTAATTCAGTTATTATAAAAGTTCTGAACATGGAGGTGGAAGTTAGTCTTGATTAAAAGAACTTGAGGAAGAAGTTTTTCTGATCTAGAGTTAGTAGTATGAATATGGAAGGTGGTATTAAATGAAGAAACTTAAGAAGATGATTTATTGAGTTGGAGTACCTAATTCACAGCTGTATGTAGGCTCTTGAACTGTCAAAGCATACGAAATGAAATCAAAATAAGTGGTTTGGTTTGTTTTGAATCCTAGGAAAAACAGGTTAGTTATCTATCACTCATTTTCCTTTTTTATCTACACTTGAAAACCTCTTCTGAGAGTCATATGCCATCCACCCTTGTTGATGATTGACTGTGCTACTATCTTTCTGCAACTCCTCAGGAACAAATTAGAAATTTACAAGAAACTCCAATTTAAGTTATAATACTTCAGGAATTTAATGATATTACTAGAGAGTATAAACTTAACTAGAAAGCAAGCTATGTTTTGTTCTGGTTTGTTGTATAATACATTGGTACATCGGTTGGTTTTGTTGAGAATATCAAACTGTATTTACTGTTTTTATTTGCCAGACAACCCTATTAGTTTGCTGTTATAAATCTTTGGGACAAGTACCAAATAGGAAGGCTTTTAGTTCTCTCCTGTATTGGTCTGAAATCCAAGGTTTATGACTGTCATTTGCTTTTTACACTGCAGGAATCATATGACTTAGAAAGAAGTGGAACTCTTCCAATCTATCTCTAGATTTCATCATGCTTATAAAATTCAAAAGGTAGGGACCAATCTCTCTAGATTTCATCAGTGTGTAAAATTCAAAAGGTAGCCTGCTGAAGCAGGGGTACCAACCTACCGTTCTTCATACGATATTGTACATATGTAATGCTAATTTTGATCTACAAGTGGATACAGCATCAGACTTTATTATCTAATGTCTCGTTTAGAAATGTGTAGTGCATGCAATGTTATTCTCTTGTCAATTGTGTTCCTTCCTCCATGTTGTGTCGAATGCTTTAGAAAGATTTAGTGCTTGTAATGTATGTAAAAGTATCAGTTTGGTGGTGATTTGTTAGAACCATTTGTTAAAGGTTGAGGGACCAAAATATTATCTCATAATTTAGGACATTTATCTAGTAGTTTATTAAAGACTGATGATTTAAAATATCATCTAAAAAATTTATGAATTAAGCATTGATATGATGGTGTTGTATCAGATCTACCCACTAATTAATTTTTTGAAGATATCAGTTAGTCTAACTAGTAAAATTATTAACCTTTGATAAGGTATAAGTATCGAATCTTATTTCTGCAATTTAACTTTGTAAAAAAAAAGTATTTGTCCCTATCAAATTTAACCTTGGATAAGGACAAACACTTTTATCTCAAGCTTAAAGCTCATCAAATTCTAGCCTCAGGAGTCAGACCAGAGATGCACATAATCGAATAGCATTTTGTTTCACACGCAAAGATAACAATACAATCACTTTCTTTGACACCCAAAGAGACTAGAAACCTCAGCCCGTACACAGGAAAAGAAATAGCCACAAAAACAGCCACAAGCTTCCATTTCCCTGGAAGGTAGATATGTTGCCTTGGGAATCGCATACATGCCGTGGATACTATTATAGGCATGTCTTTAGGAGAACTAGAGATGAACTCAGGATCGACGTTGCAAAACTCATCTTATTGGACTCTCTCTCTCTCTCTCTCTCTCTCTCCCTCTCTCTCTCTCTCGTTTAATATAACAGCCTCCCATGTTAGGCCGCCGGAATCATTCCATTTCGTCCTTAATTTTAAACAATCCCACCATTTAGGTTCCCCAACTCCTGTATTCTCAGAGCAGCAACTAAGGCCTGCATGTCGGACATGAATCCGATAAGTTCATGGATACATGTAAAAGCTTAGATTCATACTTCACACCCGGGGTTGGGGTTTCGGGTTATCGGACTCCTCCCAGGAAACTAAACTCTTCCTTCCACCTTCGTGGAAACCAGCGGCCTTTGCCGGATTCACATCCCACGGTGTCCATGGCATGGATGCCACATAGGAAGAGAAGAAGATGTCTTCTCCACCCTTAAATAACTCCATGCATGCATGCGAGTGCAGTCTCTCTTCCATGGCTATAAATATGGCTTCTTTCTCCTTCAAACTATGCAACGGCAAACTTCATCTGCTTCACTCTCCATGGCTAGTTCGTCACCGTCGGACGCCATGAACGCTTACACCCACACTCTTCACCTAGTAAACACCCTTTCTCTCCCTCTCTCTATCTCTATCTCTATCTCACACAGCCAATGCTGAGACTTGCTAACATTTCATGCAGTGCAAGTATTTCTACGATGAGAAAGGAGAGAGCCTCAAAGCTCATCGAACCCGACTACACAGAGTACATATCGGCGCTGCCTGCAGGCAAGCGAACCCAGCTGATGGTGGACGCTGGACCATCCGGTGGCATATCTCCATCCACTCTCTCACTGATTGAGACGCTCAACCTCACCGGCGTCGTCGAGTCGAGACTGGGGAGATCATTGCATGTTGTGGAGCAACTCAGGAACGTTGACTTCGCGGTCGTGGATCACAGAATGGAGTGCTGGAAGTTTGTCGCCACTGTCAGACGCCAACCCTTATGGGTAAGTGCTGGTGTTTCATGTTATCTTATTTAATTAGATAAGATATATTATAGGACTATATGCTTATCTACTTTTATCTCTTATTAGTTTTTATTCTATCGTTTATAGTTATTCTATATAAGACAACACATTTATAGATCGAAAGAAATATATTTTGAATAATCGAAGGGTTTGTATCATAAATTTTATCTATTATAATTTAATTTTAATTTTAATATTAAAATTTATTCGTATAATAAAGACAATAGATTGAGATGCTCAGCCTCATCGACATCATCGAATTAGGCACCAATGACCTTTAGGTCATGATCGATGGTGTGATAATAAGACTAGGTCGCGAAGGGACATGTTCTTATAATTTTGACCTAATCAATCAAAATCTAATTTTGACTCTATTGATAAGACCTAATTAGTCAAAGTGCTATTTTGATGTTCTCATTTCTGATTTTTGACTTTATTTTAACCGAGCCCTAATTATAACATAGTCGACGAGGCTTGCAACTCTGAGTATTTGACACTTAGCAAATGTAATATTCATAATAAGCTTTTTGATTCTTAATCAAGATAGGAACATTGAACTAATAGAGATTTGCTTTGATTATTTTACTTAGATAAGGATCTTTCAATGAAAATGATGGATCAGTTTTTTTTTTTTATAATAATAATCCAACTTTCACTACTAGAAATTTCAAATATTAAAACTGATTTTATACAAAAGTTAGATTTTCTATTTAGTCCCAATATATAGTATTAAATTATAATTTACAGATATTAAATGAGATCATTCATGTTTTTATTTAAATTTTTTATTCATATCTACATAAAATAAGCTAAAATTTAATTCTGATTTTTTTTTTACTTGGTGTAAGATATAACTAATGAATAGTAGGGGTCAAATTTTTTTAAGAATAATGGACCTTAAATTTCATATATTAGAAGTTCAATTTTTTAGTTAATTATGAATTACAATTCATATTTAGTCGTGATAACTTATGTTCTTATTGTTTGACTCATTAAGGACTTAAATTCAACCTTGGTCTAATTCTTGAGCCTGTCATATGAAAATTACATCAAGGATTCAAAAACTATGAAGTGTATTTTTTTTTTATAGGGTTAAGGATGCATGTGTGGGCCCTTTTATTGTGTATCAAGAAATTATTATACTAAAATAAGAATTAACTTAGGGAACAACTGAGAGTTTTAATGACAATATTTGATCATATCATTCAATATATAAATTAATTTAAATAGATTCATTGAGAGTAAAAAAAAATATTACATTAAAATTTTCATGATAATAAATAATTTTTTACATAACAATAACACATTTGGTCAACTCAACTCCTTTTGCCTTAATTATATATCAAGTGAATCCCCTTGCAATGGGGAGGGGATTTAAAACGAGAAAGATTAAATCAACTCCAAATTCCAATAATGAAATCAATATGCTTAATTTATATTTCGAAGCCAAATATTTCTTGTTTAAGTAAATATTCACAAATTTTATGATAAAAGTTTTAAAGAAATTGATGGTTTCGTGTGAAGGATGGAAATTGTAATGTTTCTTTCTGCAATCCCTATTGCCATCTCATAAATGAGAAGGAAAGAGAGATATTAATTTCTTTAATTACAAAAGAAAACAAAACTATTCAAACTCTTTGGCAATCCATTAAAGAATATTAAAGTCGAACTATACGATATATTTTTATAAATAAATATAACTTATGAAATAATTAAATATAACTATAGAATTAACCTAATTACAATACTTCACACCCATCCAAGAATTTGGAGTGCCAATGGAACTCGGTAATTCGGGTTCGGAGCTTTTCATGCGGATCCGATAAGCAATGAGGCCGATAATTAGCCGTTAATATACAGTTATCGGGTTCGGATCATGCTCTAAATCCGATTGGTATTCGATCCGATAATCCGCTGCGTCATCATCCTATAAATAAGATACGATCCGCTCCGCAAACCCTTACAGCAGTAGGGTTTTCTCTTCCTCTTCATTCCCAGTGCCGATCGATTTGCTTCCACAAAAGGGGGGCTCTTTTACTTGGCCCCAGTTTCCCTTTCGCTGCTGCCGTCGCTCCTCCCCTTCTCGCCCTTAACATGTCTTTCTACCGCCACCTCCTCCTCCTCCGCTCCCTCCGCGCGGCCCCCGACCGCTGCCGTCCCCTGCTGTTCGGCGCCCTCTCCGCTCCCTCCCGCCCCTTCGCCTTCTCCTCCGCCGAGGAGGCGGCGGCCGAGCGTCGCCGCCGCAAGCGCCGCCTCCGCATCGAGCCCCCCCTCCACGCCCTCCGCCGCGACCCCAACGCCCCGCGGCCCCCGCGCGACCCCAACGCCCCTCGCCTCCCGGACTCCACCTCCGCCCTCGTCGGCCCCCGCCTCAATCTTCACAACCGCGTCCAGTCCCTCATCCGCGCCGGCGACCTCGACGCGGCGTCCTCCACCGCCCGCCACGCCGTCTTCTCCTCAGTTCGCCCCACCGTCTTCACCTGCAATGCTATCACCGCCTCCATGCTTCGCGCCGGTCGCCTTGATGATGTCGTCGCCCTCTTTTCCTTCTTCTTCAATCAGTCCAACATCGTCCCTAACGTCGTCTCCTATAACATCCTCATCAACGCCCACTGCAACGCTGGCCGCGTCGACGTCGCCCTCGACGTCTACCGCCACGTCCTCGACAACGCCCCCTTTTCCCCCTCCTACGTCACCTATCGCCACCTCACCAAGGGCCTCGTCGATGCGGACCGTATCCAGGAAGCTATCGACCTACTCCGTGAGATGCTCAACCGCGGCCACGGCGCCGACTCCATCGTCTACAACACCCTCATGGCTGGCTTTATCGACCGTGGGAACATGGAGAAGGCCCTGGAGCTCTTTGATGAGCTCCGTGAGCGCTGCCTGGTCTACGATGGGGTCGTGCACTCGACCCTGATGGAGGCTTACTTCAAGCGTGGGATGGACAAGGAGGCGATGGAGTCGTACCAGTCGCTGCTTGACCGACAGTTCAAGATGACCCCCGTCACCTGCAACACCCTCATCGAGACTTTGCTGAAGCACGATAAGTTGGCCGAGGCCAATAAGATGTTTGAGAATATGCTCGAGAACCACACACCACCCAGCTTCACGGCTATCAACACAGACACTTATAATTTGATGGTGAATCAACGTTTCAAGGAAGGGAAGATCTTGGAAGCCATCGAGGTATTCCACCGGCAGCCCAAGAAACCATGCATAATGGACGTCAGCTGCTTCAATAACATCATTGGGAAGCTCTGTGAGAACGGATTGCTTTCTGAGGCAGAAAAGCTGTTCGAAGAAATGCCTGAAAAGTCAGTCAATCCGGATGCAACCACTTATCAGTTTCTGGTCGATGCATGCTTCAGGGAAGGGAGGACAGACGATGCATTGGAGTACTTCAAGAAGACAATCGAGAGTAGTGGGGGAAGCCCTGGCTTTAGGGTTGTTGTGGGATTCTACAACATGATGTTTGAGGGATTGGTGAAGGCAGGGAGGACCAATCAAGCATTGGAGACTTTTGGGAAGATGTGGGAGAGGGGGCTTAAACCAAATAGAACAAGTTATGAGGTTTTGGTTACTCAACTGTGCAAAGAAGGAAACTTGGATGGAGGACGAGAGTTGTTGGAACAGATGCTAAGAAGCCAGATAAATGCTTCCCCTGAATTCACTGCATTTGTGTTTGATACTTTTGGCAATGCAGGACGAAGTCAGGAGATACAAGGGCTGTTTGCTGGGAACTCAGGCAATGTTGCTTCTCAAACAGAACAGGTAGCAGTTATGAACTAGACAGCTTATACCACTCAAAACTTCTCTTCTTGTCCACAGAAGAATTGGCTTCTAAATTTTTCAGAAAGTTATCGTTATGGAAGTGCTTCTACGTGGATTCTTCTGCTATTTTGTTAAAGATAAGTCATGATGGTAGTTATTCTCTCAGGAGCTAGAGTGTAAGGATCTGCATGGTAGGAACTGTTGTACTATGGTGGTGATCTTTGCGTTGACCTGCTCTGGGTTACTTAATGTTCAGTTAAGATGATCTGTTTAATGGTGATCATTTCTAAAAGCTGCTATATATTATCTGATAAACTCTGTACTTTTTAGCAACATGGTATGCCTATTTGTCCTTTGCAAACTTCTAAATATTTTGCTATTGAACTAAGTGCATTATGTCGTTGTCCTTTTGCTATAATAGTTATGCATTGGCAAAATTTCAGATGAAGTGTGTTCTCGTTCTTTTTTTTTTCTTTTGTGATTTGAATTTAACGCATGTGGTATTATTATATTTGGATGTATAAATTTGAAGAGAAGCTTGTTAATAGGACTTGTTTATGTTATCTCAGCATGGTTATGGGCAAGTTTTTGTCATGAATCATTTGAACTGAAGGTCTAATCTTTCTGTCCTTCCCATGTGCTTTATGTAGAATATTTTGTTATTTTGGTTGATTTGCTGTATTATCATTAAATGATATGCTTATGGAAGCCTTACCTTAACATGTATCTTCTAGTTAGCTCTGTGATCGTGCCTACATGCTCTAAACCTACTTTCATGGTAAAAACATGTGCAATGCCTATAATCATATTTTGGCTTAGAATCATGAATTGTGATGTGGGCTATAGTCAGTGTGGGGATGAGTTCTGTATCCAGATGGTTCCTTGTCCATGTCCAAAAGAGTTGCCTGTGAGCTGTGGCATACCATTTATGTGATCCTACATTTATCAAGAATTAGGATGTGTCAATGGGAGCAGTTGATGCTTGTAGAGTCATACCTGTCATTTGATTTGGATAGATATTATCTAGTGAATGTAGCTTTATGGAGATAGTAATTAAAATGCTTAAATAAATTTTGAGAAAGCATGATGTGCACATAGGAAGCTATTGGTTTATTGGTTCACTAAGATTTTAGACACACTCATCTCATCTGTATTTAGCTATAATTTATTGATGAGGGACATGTTCCATTTGAACTGATTTCGGTCGCTCCGTTAATGTTTAAATGTAACTATGTAAGATTTACTATAGTTCGATTCTTCCATACTTTTTTTTTTATTAGTACAGAAAAGCTTTCTGGATGTGCGTTGAAAGTGTAGTTTGATCAATTGCTAAGTAGGTCAAATGTATACCATCCTGAGTTATTTTATTATGATGTCCGAGTATGAAGTTCCAAGTTCGGCTTTTGGTACGTTAGCTTGGACCAACCTAGCTATAGGTTGAAAACCCTTTATTTGTGCTGTTTGGTTCAGTGTTGGGGCTTTCTCAAAATAAACTCAAACATGGACCTTTAAGTAGTGTTTGGAGGAGGGTCATGGGGAAAAATTATAAAGTGGATTCATGGATTCACGTATACTTTTTTCTTAATGAGATCTGAATATGAAATTTAAAATTTGAGTTTTGATGTGTTATTTTTGGTCATTCCCAAGTCCCAACTCTAGGTTGAAATGTTTGGTTCAGTGTCACAACTTTTTTAAAATTAGACATCAACATGGACCTTTGTGTAATGTTTGGTTCAAGGTTACAAAGAAGATTAAATCAGTAATTAGAGGTTTAACTTGCAAAATATGGTAGTTTTAGGGGTAAGCGACAATATAAACCTGGAGGCAAGTGCAAGCAACCGTATATAGACATATCCAAGTATCCAACTAGGCAAGAGCAAGAGAAATAAGTTAGGATATCTTTATAAATAAATACATGTTCCATGTGAAAGATGATTATTAAACATTCATAAGTTATGAAAACAATAATTACTATTTCCAACTAGAAAAAAAATTTGTGGATGTTGACTCATAAATGATTAGCCATACTTGGCAGAAGTTAAAAATACATTAGTTATATTTTTTTTTATGGAAAAGAGATGTTCTCCATCAGACTAATTCTCTCTGAGATGCAACAGTAGCAGATGCATTGTGTTGCTTCCTCTTCTTTTTATTGCCTTGTGTTGCTCATTTTTTTCCTTCTTTCCCCATGTATGGTCAGTCGTTTTGAGTATAGGCTATTATTAGGTGCTCAATGATGCACTGTAGGGTTTGCTTCACAAAACATTGAGAAGGTTTAAAGGTTCAGATTCATTTAGTGCTACAAGTCTATGTTCGGGTTATTGTTTCTGTTTATTTTTCTGTCATATATGGCTTAGGGATGTAGTATCGCAGTTACTGATGCAAATATGAGCCAGAGCTGCAGGATATGCAAGAATTAATATGAATTTGGTGACAACGGAAAGATTCTCAAGAATATATATATATTTTTAATGTGGTGACGATAAATTCAGTTGTCCGATCTGTCATGTCAGTATCATTTGCAATGAAAACTAGTTTTTGAATGAAGAAGAACTCTTAAGAATATTTTCTTACCTGCAGAACTAAGAAACTCTTTAAGATAGATAGAAGACCTTATGACAATAACCTAACTCGTCTTTCTTCACTCTCCAGCACTCTCTCTATGTGGGAAAAAAATTCTTTGATCAGCTCGAGCATCAGAGGGATGAGTCGAGATACGTTCAGCGTGTAGGCATGAGGATTCAACTCCACTTGGGGGGATCCTATAAGTCAACAACACATTCGACAACGATCTTTAGGTGCAGTGTATAGGCATGAGGATTCAATTGTGCTTGGGGGATCTGAGTAGACATGGTATAAGTGAGGAATATTCTAGAGGATATCCTGACCCTTGCTAGCACGGTGAAATCATTTCTTTCTCTTTCTGACATGCGACTATGCTTCGAGTTGCAAAGTACCCGACATCACCCATCAATGGGGACCTTGTACATTGGACCACCCTTTGTGTGTTTTATGTTAATAGCTGATCTAAATTGGTTTGAATTGCAGTCAATATTAGGGGCAGCCCTAAAAGTTCCACAGCTACATAATGATTACTTTGTAGTTCCACATAAAAATGGAAGATGTGACGTTAGACATGTCAAAGAAAAGAAAAACAGGAGTTTTAACTATTTTACACTACCAATCTAAACTTTGAGCACATTCAGTTTGGAGCTTAGTAGACATATAGGATCTCTAAGTAGAACTTACCAACTAAACCATGTTGCAGAATGGAAAAGATACCACCATCAGCCATGCCCATTTTGATTGATTTTGTTGATGATCCACTCATCTCATGACAATAAACATAGTTCACACATTGAGTTTGCAGTGATATCAACCCAAAGGGCAAAACTAAAACATAGCGAGTAGTTCTGATGAGTACATGCATGTTTGCTTCAAGGGACAGAAAATGTGAAATTCTCCAAGTCAAAATCTGAAGCGATCTAGGTTATGCATGCTGCGGTAAATAACCATTGTAGATTTATAACATATCTTCATGGTAAAGATAAAGTCCAAGCCCAAGGCGTGCACATGCTCGCCGGAATGCCATTGCTTCTGCCTTCTGCAGCGGGTCTCCAAACTCCGTATCCGTGGTCGAAGCTGTTCCAGTAGCTTCTCTATGAACCTGAGGAAGAGACATTAGAAAGGACCTTTCATCAGCAGAGTAGATACACGTTCATGGAAATAAATATTAATACCAGAGGAGGTTCTTACAATAGAATATGGCACCGAACTGAAGGATAAATGATGAATGGATGGCTATGGAATCCAAATAGGCAGAAAAAAATCAGAGATCATTATGCATTTGGAGATCTATTCCAATCATCTAAACATTTATGTCATGAGTTTGAAGCCTAGCAGGTTCCCCACAGTAACTTCATACAGACAAACTAATGTTTCCTCAGGACTCGAAGAACTTTCATCAAATACTACTACACCGTGGCATGTTAATGTTGGACCATGGTATTTTACATGCACAAACACATTTATCATGATGGTATGGAGGCCCTACATGCACATATGAATATAATCTTACTTCTAAAATGTTATCGTAGATCTGAAAGGAGCCCGATTAAAAAGTACCTCTGCATCAGTTCCATATAGAGTTACACGATAAACAACAGAGACCGACTTTCCATCAGCTGAATAAACAATGCTTCGGACCTCGCCAGACCATTCTACAGAAAAGGAAACAAGTGCTCGAAATGTTCATGATTTGCACTGATATCTGAAGCTTGCCAAAGTCACTTAAACCAGAAGAAATTATTTACCAGGAGCATGTAAATTCAGAATTCGATTGACGAAATGCCTGCAAGAAATGGATGTGAAATGAAGACTTGCAACAGGTGCTCATATGAACATATTTGTAAAACAGCATCCATACCATAAGGTAAGCAAAGGCTCATCTTTCATATAAGGAGATGAACGTTCATATATAGTAGTAGAAGAAGAATTGTACTGAAACCCCATCTACTCAACTTAGTTTTATGGGAAGGAGATGTTCTATGTGGTTTCTTGCGTTGTTCCACCTTAAATGTTCACTTAGATTTTCACCAAGGCAGACAGACCAGATATACATACACAAATTTTAAGGATACAGATACATTTGCTAACAGTGTGCTGTGAATTAGTCACAATTTCATCTATCCCAAGGAAATAGCATGTATTGTTTTGATAGTTCTAATATTCCCATTCATTTTCTGACAGCAATAGGCAGGCAAATAGGCAAATAATGTTTTTTAAAAGCAGCATCGCAGGATCTTACTTGAAAAATCCAAATAATGCTTTGCTTAATTAAGATTTACTTTGAAAACTACCAACTCATGGAATAAAAAGAAATAAGTAGAAAATGTATGCATAAAGATGCAGAGAAGATGAATTAGTTGGACTCAAGAAACCAACCTAGCCACATCTGAAACCTAGAGTACGGTCTAATTTTCATATTCTCATTTCAAGACTCAAATCTGAATTTTACATAAGAAAACAGACCATTGCAAACATGGTAAGAACCTGACAAGGATGTCTAAAACAACACCGTCAATCTGTGATCAACAAACTTGTCCAGGCAATTTAACAGCTAAACAAGGCAACAGCGATAGTAACATGAACATTTATGTAGACTCATTTATTGATGCAAACATATCCAAATGCTTCTAAATCAATAATTTTTCAACCACAAACACTGATCAAAAACAATTTTCTCATGTTTTCTATCAAAAACATTCTAAACACATACATCCGAAATGTCAGTACAAAATGGCATGCAAAACTTTGGCAGCTTCAATAACACATCCGGATTATGTTACAGTAGCACAAAGTTCCAACCAACAGCTGAATTTGAAACCCAAACTCAACTCACCTCTTCAGTACTTAACTACATGTCATCCTTTTTACTCTAAACTGTGAACTTACCTCTTCGTGCAATGACTAATTAACAAAACTAGAATTCCACTCAGCAACTCAGAATCCCAAACTTTCTACTTCTATTATTATTATTTCTTGATTCCACAGTTAAGCTGAAGCCCAAATGCAACAACTTCAAGATTCATCATTTTGTTTTTTGGGGAAATATAGAACACATGGCATTAATTTAATCAAACAAAAAAAAGTAGAATAACACCAATTTAATCTTCTGTATTTTTTTCAGGGATTTCTTTTATTATTATTATTATTATTATTTCACAGTTAAGCTGAAGCACTAATGTAACAACTTCAAGATTCATCATTATCTTTTGGGAAATATAAAACACATATGACCAATTTAATCAAACAAAAAAAAATGTAGAATAACACATTCGACAGTTTAAGAGCAAAACAACATGCAACACCCGCAACAATTGCTTCCTACGCCTTTAACCTAACCCGAAGCACCAAAGATTTCTTCTTTATCATGACTCTCCATTTCTGCTTAAACCCTAACGCAAGATATCAATCAAATGCCCTGCGAGATCGAACCAGAAGAGCTACATAAGATAGGTGACAGATGATGGAAAGAGGGCAAACCAAGGAATGTATCTTATGGTGAAGCCGTCCTCGGTTCGGGTCCTGATGAGTGACTCGGGAACCTTCTTGTTGAGCTCTCTGAGGATATCCGAGAGGGGCCGGCCGATGACCGGCGCGGGGACCTCCTCTCCCTCCTTCACCATCGCAGCAGCCGGCGCCGGCTCGAAGGGAGGGCTCTGCTTCGCCAAGTTCGACTTGGCCGCCACGGAGGCATAGGAGCGGGAGAGGAGGAAGCGGTTTCGCGCAAAGCTTGCCATGACGCCGCGGCCGCTGGTTTCGGGGCGGAAGGGTTTTGGTTCGCTTTTAAGACGCTTCGGCTTCGTGGCCACAATGACGGCTCGGCCCATCATGACCGGCCCAGTTGATCGAGCGCTGCTTCTTCCCTGCTTCAATTGGAAATGACAAGGTGACTACTCTGCAACACATGTAGATGACTAGTAATGTTTGAAGAGCGGAGGAGTTCCCTGAGTGCGTTCAGTCATCCCCAATTCCGTTCGTATACTCGGAAGAACTCATACAAGGTTGCAGGAAAGCAATCGTCTCCGCTTAGCTTCTGAATCCTCTTACAAGGAGCAAGAAAGACTTTTTAGGATCAATGCCATGCCTTCTCCCAAAAGCTTATAATTAGTGGGAGGATTAGTTTTGTTCCACATCTTCGGACTAATTATAAATTATTCTTTCTAATTAATTATTTTAATATTTAAATTTTTATATTTTAAAAATTATATTGAGATACACAGTTTTGTTGGAACAAGTTAAAATGTTTTACTTTCGTAAGTATAAAGATTTTAATATAATTTTTAAAAATATAAGGATCAAAATACTAAATATAACTAATTATAGAAGTAATATATAAGTGGCTCTGTATCACTCATTTCAACCTTCCATGATTACTTAACTTATTAGGAGTGGATCGACACACAATATCTGATTATGTTGCTATATAAGGAAAATAATTTAAAATATGGGATATTGGAGCTGGGTCCTAGTTGCTGTAAACTTAAAGTAATAATCTAGATATATTTAGAAGAGCAATTGTCCAATTATTTTTTGGGTTTTTTAAGATGATATTCTATTTTTCAAAATTCTCAACTAGTGATCTTCTAATTTAAAAAATCAAAAATCCTCCCAAAAGCTATCATATATTTTTCTGTTCAGATTCAAAAAAAAAAATTAAATACATTATAAGACTAGTTCAAAAATAATTTTTATTTTAAAAACACTATATATTATTTTCAAAGTAAAAATATTATACAGTGTTTTGTGGATAAAAACCAACCTATAAAGCATTGTAAATATTTTTTCTAGATTTGGGCAGGAAAAATGATAATTTCTTGAATGGGTATTTTTGGAAGATTAGAAATAGGGGTCGTATGTCTCATTTCCCAAGTTTTTCTGGAGCTGATGTTTGATGTTTACAGGTTGAAGCTCCCAAAAGGCGAGGGAACCGTTGGTGCTGCAGGTCCACCTCCACTACCATCATCCTCATGGCTTGTATACAACACCACTGAGCCTTTTGAGTCTGCCCGGATAGCATTGTCGAGGTTTATTTGGACCTTCCTGATGAGGATTTCATGGAATACCTCCCAAAATTATTTGACGTTGTGGTCCTTTCCTCAGGCCACTGGTTTGTACATTCTTTGTGGCACCATTGTTGGTGGACAACTCTGGTGGCCTAAGGCAGCAGAGAAGATGCAGATCGACAACATTGATGTTTTTGGTATCTCAACAGAGACCTGCCGGACTGCCATTGCCTCTCATCCAAACTTCTCAACAGAGACCTGTAGGATGTGGGCCGGAAAGTACAATAGATCTCGACTGAAAGAAGTTGAAATTTCAACATTGCTTCGGACGATTATCCATAATGAATGAGAGCTTTCGGAAGGAGTGTTCTAAGATAAATTGTTGAAAAGGAAGAGCAATTTAAGAAAGTGCTTCGTCTGAGCACAGGTTACTAATTTCATGTGCTATTTGAGCATTGAATTGCAGCTTCCTAACTGATGTGCTTTGGTGTTGGCTTGGACTGTTTATGTGCACTGGCACATTTGAGCTGAGGTTTGAAGGCACAACTAAATTGAAGAAATGAGAAGTATGATTTTCTCATAATTTGTTGTTACGAAAGTCAAAAAGCTTGAGAGTCTAATTTTGTGTTGGAAGGGTTGAACAATTATTTAAAGAGAATTATAACTCTTCATCAAAGTGTAACCTCAATGTCATTTCTCAATTCTGACTCCACCAGATGAGCTGCATCATTTTAAATTATTATTTGAATCTTTTCATGTGGATGTTTTCTTTAACTTTATCCAATTCTGCATCATATGTTTTTTTTAATTTATCCAATTGACTTTTCTTTTCTTTATGCCTGATAGTTAAAATGGGTTGCATTGACATCTGATTACTTACTGAGATCTGAAGGCCTTTTGGTGTCTCAGAACCATTGAACTTCAGTTCATGAAAGCATTTCTTACATAATAATCTCAGAGCCATTTGCTGAAGATATAAATAATTTTGCTTTATGGAATTGCAGTATCTCAGAGCCATTTGCAGTATCTCTCTCCAATGGAATTGCACCAGATGACATCATTTACTTGTAGGATACATGAGGACCATGTGAAGGCCAGTGCATGCCCTCTCTTTGGCAAGGAAGAGGAGCAGGTTGAGCAATGAAGGTAGGATAATCTTGTCCCGGCATTAGCACAGACAGATCAGATGTGTGCTGAGCTCCAACCTGCCATCACCAAATGGTATGTTTTCTTTAAAGATCACCACCTTAGCATGTGGCTGATACTAGAATCATATGCAGTGATTTTTGCATGACAAAGTTCAAAAAGGTATTGCGAAATCTTAATCAACTCTTTCTGATCTGCAGGATAACTTACTGCTACTGAATCCTGAATCTTCTCCTGCAGGTGAGTCTGCACAGGCAGCTGGCCGGTTTCCGAGGATCCTCGTGCATTGCTCCGCGACCGAAAGAAGGACACCCTTGGTATGATTAGATGTTCAAAGATTGCCATGACAAGAAACATAGATACTAGTACTGCAGTGGCAGCTAATCCAAACGTGATGGCACTCATGGATGATGATCCTGAGTCCTTCCAAGAGACATCCCTGTCACAAGCTAGTTCTGATGGACTCTCAACTCCTTGGCTTTGGTGTCTCTCCAAAGCCATTCATGGCAATTGGCCCCTGTACATCAACATAGGTCAGTTAGCAGACTCTAAAACTCAGTCTAATATTGCCATGATCAGATAGATTACGTGAAAGGGGAGCTCAGTCTAATCCATACTTTCATCTTAATCTGAATCACCCATTATTAAATCTGAAAGAATAATATGCAAACATTATCTGAACATCATATCATCAGGGATGCACAGCAATTTACAACTGTTTACTGCAATATACGAGAGTAGTATAGACTATAGAAACCAAATCAAATTCCTCAGATGAGTTGAGAATAGAGTTCTGACTGCTTGTGGATCCGGAGCCATAAGATTGTGAAATAGGGTAAAGAAAGAATGGAGCAGAATGCTCTGTAATTGCTACTCATAAAAAGATGATTCGAAATGAACAGGAATAGAAGATCTCCAAAACATACGGATGCAAGCATCTGTATGTTTTGCAGCAGAAGCACAGGAATGTAACCAAACCTTTTTTCTGATGCCAGCACGAGCCACAATCAATTTAAACTCCAAGTAGCTTCCACAAAATTTCACTGTCAAGAGCAGTGCCTTGCTATGATGGAGAAAGTTCCAAACTGTGAAGAAGCTGCAACTACCACACTAGAATAGACGGCTATAATGGGATCAGAGGCGAAGCGGAAACAAAGAAGCAGGCTGGCCATGTTGATCTGAAACTGATGGGAACCAAAGGTAGAAGAAGAGCAAACCTGCCGGTTTCCTGAGCTCGAAGACTTGATTGCAATGGTGCTCCAAGGAAAAGAAGTTTGTTCCGGCTGATGCAAGTCCAAGTGCAATCAACAGCATCTGCATTTGGCTACCTCGGATCTCCAAGCTTCTCATGACAAGCAGTACTCTGTTCCTGAGCAACGACAAGGTGTAATTGCAAGCACGGCACAGAACCATCATGTGTATAGTCTATTTTGACAAAAAGCATGAGTGATCACACACACAGACACCGGAACCAACTCCACATGAAGGAAAGGGAATGAGTGAGGGAGAAGCTGAGGTGAGAGAACTCACAGGCATGCCTTGGTAGAGGCACCGTGATCCAGGAGCATAAAGGAATGGATCACCTAAAAAGACTCAAAGGGGACATGTACATGAAACTTTTTCACATTCTTCTTGTTGTTAATGATGATGATAATGATAATACATGTTTTAGGGGACAGTAGGTCTTTTTCAGAGAACAGAAGACAAGGGAGTGAAGAAGAAGGTGAAAAAAATTGCCCAAGGATGACAATGGCCAAACATCCTTTGCTTCGAAGCGATAACCTATGAGCAAGAACACGAGCTGCAATAATTATGGGTTGTCTGATAAGAGGAGAAGTAGGAAGACAAGGGAGCAATGCTTTCAAGACCACACAATGCAACGAGGGTCCACTGTCAGCAAGACAATAACCATGACCAAGAAGGTAGGGGAAGACCTGATTGCATAGAAGGAAGCTGAATGTTTCATTCGTACACATTCATCTTTGATTCACAAGGCTGTTAACTGCTGCATATTATTTCTAGCTTTAGACACATCAGGGCAATGCACATTGAGGAATTAAGGAACTTGATATCATACTTTCTCTATGTTCACCACCAGAGCTCAAAATGATACAAGGATAACAGGATGGTTCAATCCAGGCTCTTGGGCTTATTATTTTTATAATCTCAAAAAATCTCTCATATTCAATGTTAATCTTATTATTATTGTTATTATTCTCTTAGGGTATTAAATATTTTAATAGTTGAAAAATGATTTACCTATGTTTGCTTAAAAATATTTTTGAAGGACTAGAAGAGCAGCTTGTGGTTCTCAACCCAAGATTAAGTTTTATTCCTTAAAGTTTTTTAGTTATCTTAAATGATAAATTATTTTTTCGTGTTACTCTCCAAAATATTGAAATGAATGTTTGAAGTTATTAGGAAAGATAGGAAAAAATAATTCTCATTCATGAATAACTAATTATAATTTTGATAAAGAGTAATGAGCGATGATACTCAATTTATATTAGTAGTATCAAAAAGAGATAGAGAGAGATGATAAAAGATTTAAATACTCTTCTAATTAAAAATATATATTTTTAGAAAGCCCGATAACAATAAAACATCTATATAGTTGATCCTAAATGATGTTTCAATAGATGAAGAACATCTAATTGAATCCTTGATGAGATGGATTCGATTGATACCCAAACAAGGGATGAAATCACTCCTTAAATTAGCCATGATATACTTGTAGATTGTTCATTATAATTTCTTATTCAGTTTTGTTCATCATAATTTTTCCTTGATTAGTGATTAGGCCAAAATCATTCATTTGGTTGAGAACAGAAGAATGAAAAAAACAGTACTTATCATCTGCACCATTTTCCAAGGATGATTTATACCAATAAGGTGACTTCATCTCCAACAAAGAAGGGTCCCCATGAAAGCATCCAAGACATAAAGGTAGGAGCTAAAGAACAAGTCCAACTAAATCTCTGTAGCTCTGGTTCTTCTTTTCCCTTGCATCATGTCCCAGCAAGTGGAATCATTCACAAGTATACACCAATCCTGATCATAATAATTAACATGCAAATAATGGAATGGTTGACCCAATATATAAATAGTTGAGGTAAATTTGTCTTGATATGTATTGTATATTTATATATGTCTGGTAGAGAAATATCATCAGACCAATATCAGATTTGATAGAAAAAATCTCCTTGTTCAAGACTGTTGACTTTTCTCTTACCAAGAAAAATATTTTTTTAAGTAATTAAAATAGAATTTGATCCCAAAACTTTACTATTAATATTTAAAATTCTTATCGGTTAAGCTCGATGAAGGATGATAATAAAAATTATTGAATAAGGTTTTGAACCTTCAATCCTTTAGTAAGCAAAAAAAAAAAAATCAGATTTATAAGCAAAGAAAGAAAAATTCCATTAAAAATAAGAAACAGTCATTGTTGTCATTTACTTTTCATTATTTTGCCTATTTTTCCACAAGAATAATTTTGACCACCTCAAAATCATGATAGAAAATAACCATGAAAGAAGAATGGCATTTAGATGTATAGTTGCACTGCTTCATGGTTATTACATTTTCACTGGTTTGCCTTTGTTTTTATCATCAAATCATTGACATGGCTAACAATTATTGTGATCAACCTCTAAACTCTTCAGCAATCATCATCATCATCACAAGAGAGGAGAAGACAAAAATGAGGCAGTGGTTCAACAAGAAACAGGAAGTTTACTAATAGCTCAAAAGCGAAAGGTGCTTGTGCTGCAGCATTAAGAGAGACCATTCATATTGAGGTCCCTTTCCTCCAAACAGCAGCAGGTCCAGCCATGGCCAAGGGACTTCCACCTGCCGCAGAACTCTATCACAGTGGAAACCAAGTGACATCACAGCAGTTGTCTGTGAGAAGGAGATGCAGTAGCATTCATGGCCGATGAGGAACTTCAACTGGTGCAGTGACCATCCCAGTAGAAACAAGGTGACAAGTTCATTCATGGAGTTTGACTTGCAGAGTTCCCTCAAAACAATGAACAACTGATGTAGAACCATAGAAACATTCATGGAGTTCTGACTTGTAGGTTACCCTCGAGACAAGAACAAGTGATGTAGAATGACAGAAACAACAATTGGCAGCTTCGGCTGAAGCTTCTTCACATAGGCTTTCTCAGATTTCTTTCATGAGTTTTGACTTGCAGATTCCCTCAGGACAGGAAGAACAGATTGATTCAGAATGCCGTTGACAATTGCAGCTCGAACTATCTACCATAGAAAAAGTGAACTCCACTTCAAAAATGCTTTCATTGAGATTTGAACTCAAGACCTCCCGCTTACTAAACGGGTGCTCTAACCAACTGAGCTATGAAAGCTTGAGTTAATTGTTAGAAAACAATAATATGAAGCTAAAATAGCTTTAGTTCATCCAGCAACACTCCACCCTCACAAAGATAGATGATTGTAACAATCACAGTGTGCGCCACATTGCTGCAATGGAAGAGGAGCTGATGATGATGATACGAACGGGAAGGTGCTTACGATGTGGTGATGTTACATCCAGCTCATGAGAAGCATAGTCTGTAACATGAAACCAAGAAACAGGAAATAACATGTTCCTGGAACACATTAAGATCACAACTTGATCTCAGGTAGAAGAGGTGCTTCGAATCCTGACTTTAGCGGAGCACCGGGTTCCACGCTAGTGTGTCTTATACTGCAATCCAGCTGAAGAGGAGAGAGAGACTCCTGCTTTGGTGCGTTCTGCTTTATCTGCCAAGGCGGTGACAAATACGACGCCTTTGACCTTTCTTACTGCCGCCAACCCCGACCCCGTCGCTGTCATCCGGTGGCCCTTCTTCTTTGTAGACCTCGAGTAGTCTCTTCGTATCAGGTGTCATCACGTGCTCTCTCTCTCTCTCTCTCTCTCTCGCTTACTGCGTCTTTTTTCTTTGGGTAACGTTTGTGATCTTTCATCTGTTGTAAAATTTGGATTTCTTTTCTTTCTCCAACTAGTTTGGTTCCCCTGCCAAAATTGTTCTTTTTATCTCGAATCGAGACTAGTCATTGGAAAATTTGCAACTTTGATTTGCTTTTAGGGTTTTAGTGGTAGCTTTCAAGAAAAGCAACAGCCCTTTCGTTTTTTTCCTTCTCCAATTATTATCCATTAGGTAATAAATTTAAGGTTGGGAGCGGCTATGAAGCTGGAGCAGCCTGTGAAGATTATTATATGGGGAGCTCCTGTATCTGGCAAGGGAACACAGAGTGAACTAATTGAGAAAAATGTAGGAAACAAATCTTTATTTGTTTACAGTAATATGATCTATCTTTGTATTACTTTTATTTGGGTGAAGGTCCAATTTCTATCTCTACCAATGTTTACTTGTTAAGAGCATGAATGCATGGTCCCGGTATATCGTGGGCGGTACGTAACAGTCCAACAGGAGATTGGTACGCAGCCCACCTGTACCAGATGATCTATATACTAAAGGTTTTGTATCACTTAGATATGGGCCTGTACCGCTCAATAACGATCGAAATCTAATCATTACTAACTTGTACCGCTCGATAACGATCGAAATCTGATTGACTTGTACCTATTAGTAATGGTCGGAATTTATGGATGGACAGCTTAGATCTGACCCTTTCCAACGATCAGATCTTTAAACTCTTATACTTTTTTTAGTCTCTTTTTAACTCACTTCTTTCTCTCATTCTCACATTTGCACTCTCTTAAAACTTTATGAATTCATGAATCTATGATTTGTGGATTAGATAAGCTTGGGAGGTTAATTAAGAAGGATTAACACCTAATTTAGAGGAAGAACTCTTTAATTAAAGGTATGTAGACATTTCTCAATCGCATTTAGTAGCCTACTCGGTTCGGAGACATGACAATGATATGGATAGCAGTGTCTCGACCGACGATGGTGGCGACGTTGGGGAGTTGATGATCTTGTTTACACAATTTGAGATATAATGCATGGATTGAGCAATATTTTATGCATACCACCTAAGATTCAGATCATGGAGCTCTACATGATAGTTGGTCATTCTTCTTCAAGCAGCAATATGGTGATGGTTAGTCTTCTCCGAGCAATAGTACAGTAATTGATCTTATGACATGGTGCAGCAGATCAGTGACAAAAGTAAAAGTTCTGACATTTTTCATGCTCTGCACTAATATATGTCATAATCGTACTTGCCTTAGGAGCCACCTCAGACATATATAGTTTACGATGATCAGTGTATAATTATCACCAAATTGATATACTAATGACATATGGTTTATCAATATATTATGTCGTAGGATTAATTTTAGGACCGGATCTGACAAATATATCAAATTGATATACAGATATATAAGGATCGAGGACTATATTCCACCGCTCGTGGAGTTCCGTCATTCTTTTTTGTAGTGGAACCAAGTATATCCATCGATCGATTACTTGATTCATTTGAATATTAAGTTTCAAATTATTTAACAAATAATCTAATAATTAAAATAATTTTTGGTAGATAATTCAATATTAATGAAAGGACGATCTGAAATGTATAACAAAACTACTCCCTAAAGTCCGAAAAAGATATATGCCACTATTCTTTCCTAATTTATATTATTTATACAAAATTTATATTTTTTTCAACTTAAAAAATTTTAATCTAACTTTTTTTCTATTTTAAAGGATTTTTTGGAGTTAATTTTGGTCATTTTTCGATGCCATTGGTACGCCCCGTTGTACCGACACATGGGACGTCGGTATGGAGTGGTACCATATCATACTGCCGAGTAGTTGGCTGGTACACCGATTTGGACCAATAAGGTGAACCTTGCATAAATATACTTATTTATAGCAAAATATATAATTATAACACATGAGGAAGAAAGATTTATAACATTCTCTCATATTGGAATCATCATCATTCTAATAATTATTAAATTATGAATAGTGTGTAATTTATAATGTGATCATTCAATAGCTATTGCAGTTCTTTTTTTTTTTAATGATTCAGTGAGCAATCATTTTCTCTCATCTTTAAAGTCTGTAATTCAACATTGAGCTGCAAGGCTTTTGGAAGCTCATCTACTTGTCTATTGGAATCACGTACTTAAGTGGGTCTGCTAGCTTTAATCTCAAAGGAAGTTTCTTTGCTAACTGGTTAATTTTCATCTTTGTATTGAAACTTACTTGATGACCTGAATTTAAAGATCTGGAATTGTTTTTGAAGAGATATAGATTGAATGAAGTAGTACTCTTAATGCAGTATGGTCTGGTTCACATGGCTGCAGGTGATTTGCTCAGAGCAGAAGTTGCAGCAGAGACTGAGAATGGAAAGCGGGCCAAAGAGTATACGGAGAAGGGGATGTTGGTGCCTGATGAAGTTGTTGTCACAGTTTGGAACTAGTTGTTCTATTATCGTTGCACTGACTTCGATCGTAAACTAACTGTGAGCTTGTGCATTGTAGATAGTGAAGGCACGTCTTAGCCAACCAGATGCTGAAGAAAGTGGCTGGGTCTTAGATGGATATCTGAGAAGCTTATCCCAGGCGAATGCTTTACAAGATCTTGGTGTCCGACCTGACATGTTCATTCTCCTGGAGGTATACATTTCTCCTTGCGAATGTTACACTTCAGACTGCATACTGATCTCTGATGCATGTCTAACTATTCTTTTCTAGGGTTGCTGCACTTCTTTCCTGCTTCCTAACCATCAATACTTATAAAAACTTATTTTACTAAAAAGAGAGTTTTACATGAAAGATCCAGTAAAAATTTGCTGTTATTGTATGTGGCTGTTTTATCTGTCACTGACTGTGTCATGGTTCGCAATTAAATTAACCTTGGAATGGCTTTTCATGTGACTATTGTGAGTTTTTGGCATGATAACCAACAATCCTTTAAGATTAACTAGTTTTAAAAAGACTAGGGGAAAACATTCTGGTGCTGAAATTAGCATAATCCTTGATGCATAGGCATGAAAACCTTGTTCTGTTTATATTCTGAAATGTGGTAGCTTAAGCTCAAATTTCTTTCTAATTATGTGAACATTTTATCATATTCCACTTTTATCTGTACCTTTCAGAAGTTCAAGGGGATTTAGAGTTTTGCTTCTTAATATTATGATCTAAGCTCATAATCCTAAGACGTAGGATAACTTAGAAACAGATTTATCATTTCTGGCAGGTCCATCTATTTTCCAAGTTTACTTTTATAGGAGGCAACAGTTTGGAGATATTTTGATGATGGCAGTCTACATCACAATGACAATATTCTCTGAAATACTGTAAGTACTCGAGTTTTCATGTGTTTGCTTGTATAGATAATTTTTGTATATAATTCTCTAATTACCAAACTAGTATAGAATTCATTGGTAGGCATCCAACTACTAATGAATTGCGTGACATTATTTTTCTATTTGGGTGATATTTTGAGAAACTGCCATTAACTACAAATGCAAGAAAGTAGAAATCTTCTATGATCTAACTTATACATTGCAATATTTTTATCAGTAGTTTCTGTTGAATTCACTAAATAATTTCCAAATTTCAAATCTTTACCTACTCAACATATTCAATTTTGTATGGTGCTGTACTGACCAGAGCTCAGATCAGCACCATATCAGTCCATACTGGTTCTTGGTGCACTGGTACATACTGAGTTATAAAAAAAAAACTTAAGAACGACGGAAAAATATGTAAATACCTTTTGATATATAGCCTGCATCACCTTGTACTAGGTGTAACCAACCCTGTATCACAGCAGTACCATTCCATAGAGGTTCGGTATGGGAATACAGCTCAATTTACCTTGGCCGTGCAGTGGTAATCTGTCATACTCTACCGAACCATGTCAGGCAATAGTGAACCTTGTTCTCAAAGAGATGATTGGGTAACCACAATTTCCAAAAGCTTAAGCCCTTAGGAAAGGGCCACTTGTTTAATGTCACATTAATGGCTGCAGCATGTACCATGATTCAAGGATTAGGGAATATTTGATATTTCAAAGCAACGAAATTTTTGCTTCATCATTGTTTTCCTTCGTCAAGATGCTCATCTTCCATACTGTTGTTGCAGTATCAGCTTTTGAAAGTCTCATAATTTTTCATGCGATATCTCACGGTGCACAAGATAAAAGATATGTCTACTTTTGCCTGCTACATTTTAAGAGGTATCTGAAGAAAACCTTATTGAGAGAGTGGTTGGGCGAAGACTTGATCCTGTTACTGGAAAAATGTATCATTTGAATTTTGAAGTACTCACCACCTGAAAACGAAGAAATTTCTTCAAGACTTGCACGGCGTTTTGATGATACAGAAGAAAAGGTACATCACCTACCTCACCGGTGATCCTTATTCCTCGACCATGTTTGCTTGTCAACATATGTGTAAATTATTGTTTGATTCATTTTTTAGGAAGATTGCTAACCCAATTACATGGTAACTGTTTTCTTTTTTCTAGGTAAAACTAAGGTTGCAGAATTATCATCAGAATGTCGATGATGTACTTTCAGTATATAAGGACATCATATTTAAGGTATGTTATCTTGTTATCTCATGCACGCGTATACACTACTCAAATATCAGAAATCAGTGTTGAGACCTACCGATAAAATTGACTTCTGTATTAGCTCACTTCATATCAAAGGGATCTTCACGAGTATGTCATCCTGTAACATTAATCCTTCTGTCTCTTTTATCACTCACTTCAGGTCAATGGAGATGCCCCCAAGGAAGATGTATTCACTGAAATCGACAAGAAACTATCTTCAATTGCTGAAGAGCAATCCAAGAACTCATCCAAGCAAGCTGCTAACATGTGATGTAGAGGACAGAAGCAATGGTAGTGCAGAAGAAATGAGTGCAACTGCTAACAGGTGGTCTCCAAAATGACACAAGCTGTCGAAAGAGAATTTTGATTGTGTAGCTCTTCTGTGTCATTTCATTTTACTGTTTTCCTGCATTGCACCTCCAACACAGGGTTATGAAGTGATCATTCTGTCTTAGCTTTCTTTTCTTGCATGCAGAGTTAAATCTAAATGTCAATATGTGTTGCTGTAAAAATGCACGTCAAAGTTTCTGCCGAGGACAAAAGAAAGTACTAATATTTTTGTTTTGTCCTCACATCATCACCGACCGCATAGCGCAGTGGATTAGCGCGTCTGACTTCGGATCAGAAGGTCGTGGGTTCGACTCCCACTGTGGTCGTAAAGTTGTTTTTTATTCTCTTAACTAACGTCCAAACATCTGGATGATCGTGATTCGAGATGAGGACTAAAGTAACGCTTTTAGATGCGAGAATCATCAGCACAATTTTTAAAGCAGTGTATTATTTTTTTAATCCCCTTTATTAATTGTGGAAACATTGATGGATGGTCCTGATGCGAGATGCGGACACTAATGTAATGCTTTGAGATGCGAGAACCGGAGCATCACCTTCTGTTTTAGATGCGAGAATCGTCAGCACAATATTTACATTAGTGTTTAGTTATTTCTTTGTTCCCTTAATATATTAACTGGAAATATTGATGGATCGTCCTGATGCGAGATAAGGGCACTAATATAACGCTTTGAGATGCGAGAACGGGAGCGTCGCCTTTAGATCTGATCACCAGCACAATATGGTGATGAGTTTCCTCTCTTCTGTGATGATGATATTATTATTATTATTATTATTATTATTATTATTATTATTATTATCAAGTTACATAAATCCTCAAACCAAGGAATACCATAAGATATTTTATTTTTACTGTATTCTTGCACAATAAGTAAAACACAATAAATGAGTGGTATGCTCAATCTATAGTTAAAAAAATTCAGAATTTTATTGTAATAGTATAAGCTTATAATTCTCATTAGGAATAATAATTCAGAACAACAGTGTCTTGTCCTTTGTGCAGTCCTCACTGTCCATGCTCTTTTCACTCGAGCTTCAACCCATTTCATTTCCCAAGTACACAAAAGCCAAGAGTTAGTCCTCAACCTTAGACGACAAATTGTTTGGAAGCCAACCCTTACAAAGCCTTAGCATGAGCTCCTCCTCCTCCCTAATCTCTACTATAATACCCACATATCCTTTTTTTCTCTCTCTCACTCTCTCCACATCTCTCCCACTGTTGTCCTCGAGCCATACCACTCTCAACATGATGGCCTTCCTCCCCCCTCAGCCTTTCTTCTTATCTCCACCTCCTCCCAAGTTGTCTCCTTTTGCACCACCACCTCTAAAGGTATCCCCATTCCCACCACCGGGCCGGAGCCCTCCACCACCCTCACCTGCCAAACAATCACCATTGCCCCCACCAAGAAGGATGGCCTCACCTCTACCAAAGCTATCACCACCATCTCTAGTTGCATTGTTGACGCGGAGCCACCCCACGTCACCCTGCCTCCCCCACGGCCAAGCCTGCACCTCCCCATCATCATCATCATCATGTTTGTCTCGTTCGGTGGTCTCCTCCTCGCGATGGCCCTCTCTTGCCACCTTGCAAGCAAAGAAAGAAGATAGTAACTACTGAGGCGAAGGCCATGAACGTCGAGGACCAAGTGCATGTGTAATTATAAAAACCGTGATTATGGTATTATTATGCAAAAAAATTTAATATCAAAAATTTAAAATCAAATAATGATAGATTAAATTTACAATGCTTATCTTTTAATATTATTCATAAAACCTTTATGTGATCTGTAGTCGTACGCTGCTCATCGACTCCGAAAGTCATAACAATGCTAATATATAAGGAGAAGTAGTTATAGCAATGCTATTTTGTTCCTTCTATTATCAAAAATATTATTTTTATTTTATGTTTGATAATTAATTAATATAAATTAGTTTTTGATAATAATGATTATTCAATATTATTAGAGGATAAGATCATCACGAGAAGAACATTGCATAATGATTTATTTATGCTAAACACTACTCCACGTATCATGAATATAAGTGTGTCCAAGAGAAATCGAGATGAGCTGAATAATACATAATTATAAGATTATAGTCTAGGTCACATCCACGAGGGAAGAATTCAAAAATTGCTAAAGGATGAATATCTAGATCAATTCAATTATGAGTCATACGCAACTTCTGAGCCTTATCTTTGTGGAAAACTGATCAACTCTCTATTTAGTGGAACTGGAGAGAGAGCCACTAAGTTGTTGGAACTCATACATAGTGATGTATGTAGTCTCATATCAACTCATGTTATAGGTGGTCACTCCTACTTCATTATATTTACTAATGATCTCTCAAGGTATTGACATATGTACTTGATGAAGTACTATTGAATCTCAAATTTTGATGATGAAATTAATTGATAAGTTTACGATCTAATTTGCGTTTTGAGTGATGTAGGACTAAATTCGATCAGAATAGACAAATCGATTAAAGCAAGGGGAATCAGACGTTGAGCCGGAGTGGAACATGTCAAAAGATTGGATGTGGGGTCGAAAGATCGGATAAAGTGCCAAATGAGCCAATGACATGCCCAACACTATAGGATTCATGCTTGTAATCATGTATCTAGATCGAGTTAGTTTAGGACTAATTAAGTTAGTTTTGGGATAAAACAATGCTAACTCAATTAAGGGATGAATTGAGCCTGAATCAGGGCTAAATTGGGCCTGTTGTTTAGCCCATTCAGTGACCTGTAGCATGGTCTGACAGTGGTACCGCCCAAACACAATCTCCCAAACTGTGTCAAGCGGTGGTGCCACCCAAACCGACGATGGTACCACCCAAACGTAGTCTTCAAGATTGTGTTAAGCAATGGTATTGCCAGACTGGGTGATGGTACCGTCTAGTGTCAATATCAAACTGAGTGGTGGTACCGCATAATATCAGACTGACAAGCGATGGTACCACCAATTGTCAATCTATCAGGAGGTGGTACCGTCCAATAATGGCGGTGATACCACTAGGATCCAGGATGAGACCTTTTTTAGCTTCATTTTTGAAAGTGGTACCACCCATTTGGGGTCTATAAATACCCCAACTATTTCTGCTTGGCAAAGCATGAATTTGAGCAAAAAAAGGGGGAAAAAAATACTTAAGAAAAAAAATTAGAAACTCTCTTAGGATTTAGAATCTCTTCCTCGTAGAGTTAAAAATTTTCTAAGGGAGGAGTGAGGTCTAAAAGAGAGGTGTAAAGATTTTTTCCTGAGCTTGTGAAAAGGAGAAAGAGTTGTAAGAGTAGTAGATCTTCACCCATTAAAAGAAGATCAGTAGTGGAAGTCGGTGGCCTCGAGTGAAGAGGAATCGAGAGTGGATGTAGGTCACGACGATTGAACCACTATAATTTCAGTCCTAACAAGTATAAGTCTGAGGCCTTCGAGAAATTCAAAGAGTATAAGAATGAAATGGAGAACTAGACTAGAAAAAGTATCAAGACTCTTCGATCAAATCGAGGAGGCGAGTACTTGAGTACAGAGTTCACCAAGTTCCTCGAGGACCATAAGATTCTATCCCAATAGATACCTCTTTATATACCTCATCATAATGGTGTATCTGAAAGGAGGAATCGTATACTATTAGACATTGTGCGGTCTATGATGAGTCTCACTAACATACCCATCTCATTTTAGTGATACGCCATAGAGACCGTAACTTACCTTCTGAACAGAGTTCCAACTAAATCGGTAGTGCCTACACCATATGAGATATGGAAAGGGAAGAACCCTATCTTAAGGTTGTTAAGATTTGGGCTGCTCTACCAACGTTAAAAGATACAACCCCGATAAGTTGTAATCAAGGATGGAGTGGTGCAAGTTCATGAGATACCCCTAGGGAACTTGTGTATATTATTTTTATCATCCCAATGACCAATTATGGGTATAATAATTCACTTGATGCATCGACTACGGACATACTAGGTCACTACGTTGTAGTCCCTAGATGATATAGGGTAATCCAATCCATTGGACCTATCTATCCTTAGTTACAGTGTACATATAGTCCCTCATCTATCTAATATCCTAGAGACCATATACCAGGCATGGTAATGTCAGACCCATATAGTTTTTACTCGAGTCTCGCTCTAATTGGATTTTACTAGAGAACTCTTTCTCTCTCAATTTGAATGACCCTGGTCGGAGATTTGTCTGAGCAAGAATATATGGATAATCCTCTATCGTGATCTTATCATGATTCGATTCTCATTGCATAGATCCAAGGATATCACAATATATATATGTGTATATGTAATAATCAATATAAAATGATAAAATGCCAAAATATAGTAAGCAAAAAGACTGCGTGTCAAGTCACATGTGCCATCACTCATGTGATTAGCTTGTAGGGCACCTATGACTAGCACTACCCACATTAAAAGACAACCCCGATTAGTTGAAATCGATGACGGAGCGGTGCAAGTTCATGGGATACCCCAAGAAAACTTATGGATATTATTTCTATTACCCCGAGGATCAAAAAGTCTTTATAGCTAAGAGAGCGGTGTTATTTGAGAATGAACACATTCTTGGTAGAGATAATGAGAGTTTGATAGAGTTGAGCGAGGTTAAAAAACCTAACTCAAGCACTACTCTACAGCCCGAGTTTGTTCAAGTACCTAACACACATGTTCTACCTTTACGAAGGTTCGACAAAGTATCACATCCTCCTGAAAGATATGTGGGACATATTAGAGGAAAAGATGTTGAGGATATTGATCCTCAGACCTATAAGGAGGCTATTATGAGTATAGACTCTAGGAAGTGATAAGAATCCATGAATTCTGAGATGGATTCTATGTAGTCCAATAAGGTTTGGAACATAGTTGATGCACCCGAGGGTATTATACTCATTGGTTGCAAGTTGATCTTTAAGAAGAAGGTCGAAGTAGATGGAAAGGTAGAGACCTATAAAACAAAACCAGTGGCTAAGGGGTATCGTCAAAGGCAAAGTGTTGACTATGGCAAAACCTTCTCACCCGTAGCCATGCTAAAATCCATTTGAATTCTGTTGGCTATTGTAGCACACTATGATTATGAAAAATCTGTCAGATGGATGTGAAACTACATTCCTCAATGGCAACATCAAGAAGAAGGTATATATGATACAACCTAAGGGATTAATGTCCAAGGACAGCCCATTATAAGGTGTGTAGGTTACTTAGGTCCATTTATATAATGAAACAAGTTTCCCGAAGTTAGAATATAAGATTTGATAAGGCGATCAGATCTTATAACTTTGTTAAAAACGAAGATAAGCCTTATATGTACAGGAAGATAAGTGGGAGCGCTATCAACTTCTTGGTGTTATATATAGATGACATCCTGATCATTGGGAATGATATAGAAATATTATCCATAGTAAAAACTTGGTTATCTAGACACTTCTTCATGAAGGACTTAGAGGAAGCATCCTATATCTTGGGGATTCAGATCTATAGAGATAAATCCAAGATGATGCTTGGCTTGTCCTAATCCAGGTACATAGACACCATTGTCAAAAGGTTTGGCATGAAAAATTTCAAGAGATGTCTCATACCGATTATATATGAGATATCGCTTTATAGGAGTATATCCCCAAAGACTCCTAAAGAAAGGACGAACATGGATATGATACCTTATGCTTTAGCGATAGGGTATATCATGTATGTCATGCTATATACTAGGCCTAATATAGCGCATGCTCTTGTTGAATCTTGGATTTTGATGATGAAATCAATTAATAAGTTTATAATCTAATCTATGTTTTAAGTGACGCAAGGCTAGTTTCGATCAAGGCGAGACAAATTAATTGAAATAAGAGGAATCAAATGTTGGGCCAGAGTTGAACATATCAGGAGATTGGACGTCGGGCCAGAGGATTGATCAACATGCCGGCAGAAGGACTTCATACAATTACTTCAGGCATCAGGCCAAAGAATCAGATATTGCATTAAGGAGATCAGAAGTTGCGGGAGTCAACATGTCAATTGGGCAATATGCTAAAGTAGAGAACGATGCGTCGAAGGATCAGATAAAGTGCTAGAAGAATCAATGACATGCTAGACAACATAGATTCATACTTTGTAATAATTTGTCTAGGTCAAGTTAGTTTAGGTCTAATTGAGTTGGAATTGGGATATAACAATACTAACTCAATTAAAGGCCAATTGGGCCTAAATCAAGGCTGAATTATACCTATTATTTGGCCCATTTAGTGTCCTACAATAGGGTCTAACGACGGTACTACCCAAACACAATCTTCAAGACTATGTCAAGCGGTCGGTACCGCCCAGACACAGTCTTCTTGACTGTTTCAGGCGATGGTACCACCCAATGTTAGACTAGCAGGCGGTAGTACTGCCTAGTACTAGTGGTAGTATCACTAGAACCCTGAAAACTCGGGGATTTAAATTTTTGCTCCAAGTTTTGAAGCCATTTGGGGTCTATAAATGCTCCACAAATTTTTAATTAGAAAATACATGAAAATAAAGTAAAAACTCTATGATTCCAAGGTTGTAAACTCTTTTAAGTATAGAGTCCCTTCTCCAAGAGCTTAGTAATAGTCCTAAGGGAAGTGTGTAAGGGAACATTTGTAAAAGAGGGATATAAATGTTCTCTCCTGAACTTGTGAAAAAGAAAAAGTATGTAAGAGTAGTTGATCTTCACCCATTGGGAAAAAGATCGGTAGTAGAAGCCGGTGGCCTCAAGTAAAGAGGAATCGAGAGTGGACGTAGGTCACAACGACCGAACCACTATAAATTTGGTGTACTCGATTTGCATTTCTATTCTACCTTTCATTCTCATATTACAAACTGATATACTTACTTACTACTTTTACTATGCTTACGAACGTGCTTTCAAGTTAAACTCATCTTCCCGATATGAGCTTTATCGAATGACATTTTCAAATTGACAAAATTTTTCGTCCCCCCCCCCCCCCCTTTCTCTTATTGCAACTTGATCCTAACAATTAGTATTAGAGCTAATTTTTCTTCTTTGGTTTAACACCCAAGAGAAATGACTTCTATCGGATTTCAAGAGGGTCACTCTATTATTCGTCCTCCTATACCCAATGAGATGGACTATACATATCGAAAAACTTAAATGAGAGTTTTCTTGCTTTCTATGAATTTCAATTTATGGAACATTACTGAAAGTAGTTTTGAAAAGTCTTCCAAACTAATGAACGAATAGAATGATTTGGAGAAATAGACTTTTTCTTTGAATGCTAAAGCAATGAATGCTTTGTTTCGTGCTTAGATAAAAAATTAATTTAATTAGGTTTCCATTTGTGAAACTGTGCTTGATATTTGATATACTCTTAAAATCATACACGAAGGCACTAGTGGAGTTAAAGATTCTAAAATTAATCTTTTGATGTATAGTTTTAAATTTTTTCGAATAGAACCAAGTGAAATCATTGGAGACATGTACACTTGTTTTACGGATGTCGTCAATGGTTTAAAAGCACTTAGTAAAAGATTTTCTAATCTTGAACTTGTAAACAAGATTCTAAGATCCCTTCTAAAAAGTTGGGATCCCCAAGTAACTGTCATTCAAGAGGCAAAAGACCTAAATAACTTTCCGCTTGAAGAATTTATCAGATCTTTGATGATCTATGAAATGACATATATAGCATATGATAAACTTGAGAATAACCTTCCAAAGAGCAGGAAAGATTTTGCACTTAGAACAAATGAAGACCACTTGAGCGAAAGCTTAAGTGATGATAACTTTGAACTCCTCACAAATAAATTTAAAATGTTCATAAAATAATAATCAAAAAATAAAAATAATCTTAAAAAGGATAAAATAACTTGCTATGAATGCAATTGGCTAAGGTACTTCAAAAGCAAATGTCTGCAAATGAAGAAGCTATAAAAAAAGAAGAAATCACTCAAGGTAACTTAAGACGATTTGAGTGCATCTGAAGACGATGAGCAAACCGACAAAGAAGAGGTGGTGTATTATGCCTTGGTGACTTTTGACAATAAGGTAACTGACTTAACCAAAACCCCTTTACTTTACTATGAAATCACTTGATGCATTTCATGAGTTAATTTTAAACTAGTATATAAATTATAAAAAAAAAAAAGGGAGGGGATCATGCCTCTCTTTTTAGTGATTTTGAAAAAATGATCATGACAATTGTATATTTTATGATAAGGAACAAAATGTTAGATTTAAATCTAATACTGGTACACCTAATAAGATTAATCCTATATATATTTTAAGAAGCAATAATGTGTATCTTTATGATTTCAGTATTGCTTTTTGATTTTAAATGATGATACATGACTTTTGTATGGAAGACTAGAGCATAAAATCAATCACAAAATTTGGAACTATAAGAACTTTAGATACTTCTAATCTTATAGGAATCAATCTACGTTACTTTCAATAAAGTTTCCGAACGAAAGAAAAGTGATTTGGATGATAATTTTGGATTTGATAATTTGTTTTCATATTTATCCAAATACTTGATTTATTTGACATGAGATGTATTTTATATTAATGACTTCATTCTCGTATGATTTTATCTTCTAAGAGAAGATTTATCCAAATGAATCTTGATTCTCAACATTAATGATTTGAGTTTTTTTGTGAATCAAGATCTCTCATTTGATCTCTTATATTTCTTTTTGCCATTTACTAAAGAGAAATTATCTAAATTATTCTTTTGATTAAAACTTGAAAGTTTTCTATTGATCGAGATTTTGCCTTTCATTGAAAAAGAGATTCATCTAAACAAATCTTGATTCTTTGACTTTATATTTATAAATTGAGATTTATTATGAATCAAGATTTTTCAGTAATTGTCCTCCTATGATTCTTCTTGGTATTTTCTAAATAGAAGATGTATTCAAATTAACCATGATATGTCACTTGACTTCTTGATGTTATGACTTCAATTTTGTGATGTACAAATTGCCTTGTATTTATGATTTGTATATCTCATGATATGATTGAATTATTGATGTAAAAAAGAGAAGAATTGCACCAATTATGTAATTCCTCTCTTATTCTTTCTTTTTTATAATAACAAAGGGGAGAAAGAAAATCGCTAACATCTCAAGAGATCGATAAATCTATTTATGTCATTTTGAATCCCTTGAAAGTAATTTTGATGATCTGACGATTTGAATTTGAATGAGTTATTAATCCAAATCATGATCTTGATTACTCAGAATTATAACTTGAGATTTTTTTTATATGAATTAAGATCATTTACTATAATTCTTTTTTAAACTATTTGATTTATCCAAATGAATTATAATTTCTCTGTTGATTTTTTTGATATTTGATTCTTCATGAAATATATATCTCATCACTAAATTAAATTTTCTTGATATTCTTAATGTGATGATTTGATAATTGATGTAAAGGGAAATGAACTATAATATTATTTTCCTTTCTTCTTTTTTACAATAACAAAGGGGGAGAAAGTATTCCTAGCCTATCAAGGAGAAAACTTGCTAACTTGTACATTTCAAAGAGAAAAAAACTTGCTAGCTTGAATATTCTAAAATGATGTGAAATTTGCTAGCTTGTATATTGTAAAATGATATAAAATTTGTTAATTTGTATGATGTAAAACTTGCTAATATTGCTAGCTTGCTCATCTCAAAAGAGAAACAAAGTTTGCTATCTTGCACATCTCAAAAGATGCAAAAAAAAATTTTCTAACTTTTATACGTGAAAAACTTGCTAGCTTATATGTTCTAAACTTGCTATCTTACTAGCTTGCATAGTTTAAAAAAAAATTACTAGTTGCACTTTTCTTTTTTGTTGATGACAAAGGAGGAGAAGATATGATGATTATATTTTGAAATTATGCTTTGAAATTTTAAATGATGTATGCAATGATGAATATAATGACTTGCTGCACATGATTTTAAGATGCATGCAATTATGTGATAAATTGGTTCCTTCGATATTCATGATGTATGTAATGATGAAATAATCATGATTTTCTGAATTCAAAGTTTCTATCAATATGACATATTAATAAAAAAAAATTTTAGTTTAAACTCCGTCATCAACTGATTATCATCATCAAAAAGGGGGAGATTGTTGAATCTCAGATTTTGATAATGAAATCAATTGATGAGTTTGTAATCTAATCTGTGTTTTGAGTGATGCAAGACTAGCTTCAATTAAGGAGAGGCAAATTGATTGAAGCAGGAGGAATCAGATGTTATGTCGGGTTGAACATATTAGGAGATTGGATATTGGGCCGGAGGATCAGTCAATATGCCAATAGAAGGATTTAATGCCATGAGTTCATGTATCAGGCTGAAGGATCGAACATTATACCAAGGAGATCAAAAGTTATGGGAGTCAACATGCCGATTGGACAATATGCCAAAGGAGAGGACGATACACCGAAGGATCAAACGAAGCGTTGAATGAACCAATGACATGCCCAATAACATAAGATTTGTACTTTATAATAATTTGTCTAGATAAGTTAGTTTAGATCTAATTGAGTCAGTATTGGGATAAAACAATATCAACTCAATTAGGGACCAATTGGGCCTGAATTAAGGCTGAATTGGGCCTATTGTTTTGCCCATTAAGTGTCCTATAGTAGGGTCTGAGGGTGGTACCATCCAGTGTCAATGTGTCATGCGATGGTACTACTAGACTGGGCGGTGGTACCGTTTAGTGTTAGACTAGCAGGTGGTGGTACCGTCCAATACCCCAAAAATTCGGGGATTCAAATTTTGGCTCCAAGTTTTGAAATCATTTGGGGTCTATAAATACCCCACAAATTTATGCTTGGAAAATATACAAAAATTGGGCAAAAACTCTGTGATTCCAAGGTTATAAACTCTTTTAAGTATATAGTCCCTCCTCTAAGAGCTTAGTGATAGTCCTAAGGAAGGTGTGTGAGAGAACACTTGTAAAAGAGGGGTATAAAGGTACTCTCCTAAACTTGTGAAAAGGAGAAAGAGTGTAAGGGTAGTTGATCTTCGCCCATTAGAAAGAAGATCAGTAGTCGAAGTCAGTGGCCTCGAGTGAAGAGGAATCAGGAGTGGACGTAGGTCATAACGACTGAACCACTATAAATCTAGTGTACTCGATTTGCGTTTCTATTTTGCCTTTCATTCTCATGTTGCAAACTAATTTACTTACTTATTACTTTCACTATTCTTACAAATGTGTTTTCATGTTAAACTCATCTCTCGGATATGAGCTTTTTAAATAATATTTTTGAATTGACATAATTTTTCGTAAGCATTAATTCACTCCCCCCCCCTCTTAGTGCTAACTTGATCTTAACACCTCTGATTGTCAAGAGCAGGTATTAAGTGAATCTAAGCTTGGAGCATTGAAAAATAGTAAAGTGTATCTTTAAGTACTTGAGAAGGACTAAGAATCTTTTACTAGTATATAGAAGTAGTAACCCAAAAAGATGTGGTAGTAGAAAGAGTTCCATCCGAAGATAACATTGCAGATCCACTAATAAAGTCATTGTCTCATATTGTCTTTGAGCGTTACAAGGGTCTGATGGGAATTAAACACATAGGTGATTGGAGTTAGATTAAGTGGGAGATTACTAGTCATTGATACCCTACAAGCTAATCACGTGAGTAATAGCACGTGTGACATGACACGCACTCTTATGCTTATTATATTATTTAGCACTTTATCACTTTATATTGCTTGTTGCATGAATATATATATTCTGATGTTCATGAATTTGTGCAATGAGAATCGAATCATGATGAGATCATGATAATGAGACCGATTCACCTTTAAATATAAACCCTAAATAATCCTAGTCATAGGTTACTCGAGAGGGACAACGAAATAACCAGACATACTAGTATACTATATACTCATCTATATGATGGAGATAGTTGGTCTTATAGCTACTCATGTAGGGATACTAGGGATACAGTATATGTGCTCATTGGAGAATGAGTTCACTGATTAATCCGCTCAATAAATGTTCGATGGTTGATGATGCCTCATTGATATATAGTGATTTCATAGTTTAATAGTGTATATGGTCATTAGACTTAAGACACCAAGGATGTCCTATATGAGTACTCCATTCTTTGATACCAAACTTATACGCTTGGAAGTTTTAGATCTAGCACAACCGGTCATCAGGAATGGTAGCCAACCTTACGAGGGCTATTGAGTGTCGATAGAGGATTATCCGCTCTCGGTGTCATAAGAGGAATATTTCATGTATTCTTGCTCAAACAAATCCCTAGATAGGGTCATTTGGATTAAGAGAGAAAGAGTTCTCCAAGAGAATCCGATTAGAACGAGACTCAAATAGAAACCGTATGGGCCTGATAGCACCATACCCGATATATGGTATTTGGGGTATTAGATAGATGATGGACTATAGATACACAATAACTAAGGATAGACACATCTAATAGATTGGATTCTCTTGTATCATCTAGGAATTGTAATGTAGTTGTCTAGTACTTTCGTAGTCGATGAGTCAAGTGAATTATTATAGAGATAATAATTCACTGAGTCAGAAGGAGTTCTGATAGGTATGACTCATGACCAACTCGAAATTGGACCTAGAGGGTCATACACATATTGTAGGCATTACGATGAGTAGAAGTTCGGATATGAGATATCCGTCGGAGTCTCTATCTTATTAGATATCTAATAAGCCCTTAAATTATTAGATCACATGGATGAGTTCCAATAAGAGCTACTTAGAGATTATTGGGTAGAGATCCACTAATCTAAGAGGCTTAGATAATTTGATGGAAATCCAATACCTAATAGAGTAAGATCCATTAGGGTTAAATTATTTAAGGGCCTTTATAAATAGGAGGGAACCAAAGGCCCATAGGATAGATGCTTCATGGTTCCCACCTCCTATTCTCCTCTCCCCTTCTCCTCCTCAAATAGCAGATATGGAGATTTGAGTAGCGATTGGAGTGGTGTCGTTGTAACCCTGCTGTGTGGATTACTGCTAGAGAGGAGGACACTTGAACTCATTCTTCCAATCCCATGGATATATAAGAATTTAGGGATATATGATCTCCCTAGACAAAAATATTATCTTACATGTGAATTTAAGTTTTGTGGGTTTTTACGTACCAATCTTCATACGACAATGAATACCTTTTTGAAAAATTTAGGATTTTATTTTTTGTTATTTCGCTGTGCATGTGATATCGCCCCTAGATTTCCTTACACAATGGGCCCCTAATTGAGTTAGCATTGTTACACCCCAAAACTAACGCAATTACAACCTAACTTACTTCGATCAAGACACGACCGATTATAAGACAAGAATATTATGTTGTCTAGCATATCATTGGTTCATCCGATACTTTGTCCGAACTTTCGGCGCATCATCCTCTCTTTCGGCATATTACCCAATCGGCATGTTAACCTCCTGTAGCATCCGATCTCCTTAGTGCAATATTCAATCCTTCTGGCCTGATGCTCAAACTCATGGCACGAAGTCTTTCTACCAACACATCAACCGATCCTCCAGCCCGATGTCCAATCTTCTGACATGATCCATTCCAACCCAACGTTTGATTCTCCTACTTCAATCGATTTATCTTTCTATGATTGAAGTTAGTCTTGCATCACTCAAATACTTATTAGATTATAACTTTACTAATTGATTTCATCATCAAGATCTGAGATTCAATAATCTTCCCTTTTTTTACGATGATAACCAATTAATGATAGAGTTTAATTAAACTCTCCCTATCTTTATGTCATATTGAAATAACTTTGAATGCAGAAAATGATAACCTTATAATTCAATATCGAAATAATTTTAATGATTTTGCAAAGGTCATATACAACGCATCATAGTTAAACTATCATTGCATGCATAATTTCAAATCATCATTAAAGTACATCATACCATGTATGATTATCATAGCTTCTCCCCCTTTGTCATTAATAAAAAGAAGAAAAGTGCAACTAGCAAGTTTTTGAAATACGTAAGTTAGTAATTTTTTGAGATATGCAAGTTTATAATTTTGCTTCTCTTAAGATGTATAAGCTAGCAATTCTTACTTCTTCTTGAATATGCAAGCTAACAAATTTTGCTTCTCTTTTAAGATGTGCAAGCTAGCAAGTTTTGCTTCTCTTGATATGTGCAAGCTAGCAATTATTGCTTCTCTTTTGAGATATGTAAGTTTAGTAATTTTTTGCTTCTTCTTGAAGTGTACAAGCTAGTAATTCTTTCTCCCCCTTTGTCATTGTCAAAAAGAAGGGAATAATATAATATTATAATTATTTTCCTTTTACATCAATTTTCAAATCATGATAAAGATAAATTTACATCAAGAGTGATCAATTTGATAATGGGGTATAAATATTATAAACACAAAAGAGTCATATGAAATAAATAAATCTCAAGTTGTGAATATCAAAAAGTCAAGTTTCATGATTTATTTGGATAAATTTTCTCTTTAGCAAATAGTAAAAAGAATCATAGGAGAATAAATAATAAAAGATCTTAATTTATATAAAATAAATCTCAAGTTATAAATATCAAGATCATAGTTTGTTTGCATAAGTCTCCTAATTAGTAAATGGTAAAAAGAAGAAATCATAGAAGATAAAATAGATTTTGATTTCCATAAAAGATACCTCAAGTCGAGAAATCGAGAGAAAGTTCATGATTTGGTTAGAAAAATCTCATTCGAATTAAATTTATCAAATCCAAAGTCATCATCAAAATCACTTTTCTTATATTTAAAAAATTCATTGAAAGCAACGTAGATAGATTCCTATGAGATTAAAAATAGCTAAAATTCTATGTGATTGAATTTATACTAGTATGCCCTAGTATTTCATATAAAAGCTATGCATTATCGTTTAAAAATAAAAAATAATCTTCATCATAAAAATCATCAAGATCAATCATAAATCATCTTCAATCAAAAGATTTATTACCAATAATTCTAATTTAAAAGATATTTCCTTTATTATTATTGTTTCGGCTAGTGAGCTTTGTGAAGTGTTTTGGATCTCTGGTCATATACCTTGAGCATCCATTATCAAGATTTTATTTTTTCTCCTAGCTTTCGATTATAGATATGTTTAAAAGAAAGATAGATTTGTTTAAGATACGCATTTAACTTTGGGCCCCTCATGGTTAGATCTATCTATCTTGATTTTTGGCATTAAGTCATTCATGGTTCTTTTAGAAACTCAAACTAATTTATACGAGTCATAAATTTTGAATAAATATTTATAAGCAAAATAATCATGTCTACCATAAAAATTACACTTAACCTTAGGGGGAACATGTAATGTTGGTCCTTTAACAAAAGTAGTTGGCTTTTGTTAAGTGTTACTCACAAACTTAACTCCTTCCTTTCTACGTACATGACCTTTATTTGTAAGAATTATGTTTAATAACTTGCTACCAATTTTAAAATTTTTTAATATTCGTTGTAGTAATATATTTTCTTTCTTAAGTGAATCTAACTCTTCACACTTAATGCAAGGAGTTAATGAGCATTTATCATACTTATTTTTTAAAATTTTAAATTCATTAGAGAGAGATGCATGATCTTTTTTAACAATTTATATTTCTTACTAACTACTTTAAGCTCATCATACAAATTATGAAATGCATCAAGTAATTCATTATAAGGTAAAAAAGATCTGTTTGTGTCACTTACCTTGTCATTGAGAGCCATTAAGGTATAGTTTGTCACCTTGCCTTCATTGGTTTGTTCTTCATCTTCTGATGCACTTGATTCATCCCAAGTCGTCTTGAGTACTTTCTTCTTCTTTTGCGCGAGTATCTTCTTCTTCAATTGCAGACATTCACTTTTGAAGTACACCGGCTTTTTACATTCATAGCATGTTATTGTGTCATTTTCAAGTTTATTTTTATTCTTAATTTCTTGTTTTATGAATTTTTTAAATTTTCTTATGAGGAGTTCAAAGTCATCATCATCACTTGAGCTTTTACTTGAGTGATCTTCTTTTGTTCTAAGTGTCATATCCTTCATATTCTTTGAAAGTTTGTTTTCATATTTACCATGTGTCATATAAGTCATTTCATAGGTTATTAATGACCCTATGAGTTCTTCAAGAGGAAAACAGTTCAAGTCATTTGCTTCTTGAATAACAATTACTTTTGGATCCCAATTTTTAGGAAGATATCATAAAATTTTATTAATAAGTTTAAGTTTAGAAAAACTTTTACTAAGTGCTTTCAAACCAGTGACAATATCAATGGTTTTGTTTGGTTTCATTCAAAACAATTCAAAACTATCCATCAAAATATTTATCTTAGATTTTTTTACTCTATTTGTGCCTTCATGAGTAATTTCAAGTGTGTGCCAAATATCGTGTGTAGTTTCACAAGTCGAAATATGATTAAACTTATTTTTATCCAAAGCACAAAACAAAGCATTCATAGTTTTAACATTTAACAAAAATAATTTTTTCTCAAAATCATTCCATTTATTCATAGGTGGTATTTGAAAACTAAATTCAACGACATTCCATAAATTGAAATTCACAGAAAGCAAGAAAATTCTTATACGTGTTTTCCAATATATGTAGTCCGTCTCATTGAACATAGGAGGACAAGTAATAGAGTGATCATCTAGATTTCTAGTAAAAACCATTTAATCTCTCTTAAGTATTAAACCAATCGAGAAAAACTTGGTTTCGATACCAATTGTTAAGACCATAAATGACACTAAGAGGGGGGGGGGGAGTGAATTAGTGCTTTCGATAAAATATCGATTTGAAATTTTTATGAAGTTATATCAAAAATACGTTTAACTTAAAATATAAGTGAGAATAGTAGATAATTAAAGTAATAAATAATGACAATAAATAGCATTACAGAAATTGATTTTATAGTGGTTCAATCATCCCAACCTACGTCTACTCCCGATTCCTTTTTACTAACGATTTTCTTTCAATTGGTGAAGATCAACTATCCTTTTACCATTTTTTTCTCTTTTTCACAGGCTTATGAGAGAATCTTTACACTTTTCTTTTAGAATGGACCTCACTCCTCCGTTGAAACACTTCTAACCCTGGAGGAAGAGAAACTTCTTTCCCCTTTTGACTCTTATTCTTGCTTATCCAAGTAAGAATTAGTGGGGTATTTGTAGACCCTAAATGATTTAAAAAATAGAGCAAAAAAAAGTCTCATCTTAGGTTTCTGGGATACTAGTGGTACCACCACCTATGCTAGTAGTACTACCGCCTGTATCACTGACATTGGCAGTGCCACCACCCAGTTTGGGCAGTACCACCACATGACACTTGCAATACATTGTCGGGTCTTCCGAAAGAAGTAAATTTTATACTTTTTAGCTTATAAGTGGTTCCACCACCTATTCTAGCAGTGTCATCGCTTGACCCAACTTTAGGTCACTGAATAGGCCTCCCAATATGCCCAACTCAGCCCAGACAGGCCCAAAGGGCCCCTAATTGAGTTAGCATAGTTACACCTAAAACTTTCTCAATTATGACCTAACCTACTTCGATCAAGGCACGACCGATTAAAAGACAAGAATATTATGTTGTCTAGTATGTCATTGATTCATCTGGCACTTCGTTTGAACTTTCGACATATTGCTTGATCAGCATGTTAACCTCCTATAACATGTAAGCTCCTTTGTGCAATATCTGATCCTTCTAGCCTAATGCTCGAACTCATGGCACGAAGTCCTTCTATTGGCACATCGACCGATCCTATGGCTCGATGTCCAATCTTCTAACATAATCCATTCCGGCCCAACGTTTGATTCTCTTGTTTCAATCGATTTATCTTTCTATGATTGAAGTTAGTCCTGTATCACTCAAACACTCATTAGATTACAACTGTTAAGACCGAAATCAGACAATAAGAGGGGGGGGTGAATTAGTGCTTACGATAAAATCACATCAGTTTAAAAATTCTCATTCGATGGAAACCGATCGAAAAGATGTTAACTTGAAAACATGTATGAAAGAATAATAAGCATAGTGAGAGTAAAAAATCAGTTTGCAATATAAATGAAAAGCATAAAGTAAATGCAAGCTAGATTTTATAGTGGTTCGATTATCGTGACCTACATCCACTCTTGATTCCTCTTTACTTGAGGCCACCAACTTCCACAACCAATCTTCTTTCAACAGGCGAAGATCAACTACCCTTACAACTCTTTTCTCCTTTTCATAAGCTCGAGAGATAACATTTACACCTCTCTTTTGAACCTCATTTCTCCTTTAGAAACCTTCTAACTCTAGGAGGAAGAGACTTACTAATCTAGAGATATTATAATTTTTACTCAAGTATTCTTGCCCCCTCATTTGCTCAAATTCGTGCTATACCAAGTAGGAAAGAGTCGGGTATTAAGGCCACAAATTAATTCAAATTTAGAGCCAAAAAGTGGATCATCTCTAGTTTTTGGGCTACTATCAGTACCACCATTAATACTGGATGATACTACTGCTTGACACTCTGACATTGGGTGGTACCACCACCCAGTCTGACGGTACTATCGTTTGATAGAGCCATGGAGACCGAGCTTTAGCGGTACCACTGCTTAACAAGGCAATACCACCGCTTAACAGCATTAATTATCAACGGTACCATTGTGTAGTCTAGGCGGTACTACTGTCTAATCTGGGCGGTACCACCACCCAGACCTCCTAGGAGGCTGAGCCTCAAGTGGTTCCATCACCCACCCTTGATAGTGCCACTGCCTAACATGGCTCCAAGTGGTCGAGTGGGCCATCCATTCGGCCCAACTCAGCCCTAACTTAGGCCTAATGGCCTCCTAATTGAGTTGGCCTAATTCTAACCCAATTATAACTTAAAACTACTTCTATCTATATAATTATTACAAAGCATTAATCATATATTTTATGGCATGTTATTGGTTTATCGGTGCTTCGTCCAATCCGTCGGTGCATTGTCCTCTTTTGCGGCTTTTTGACTAATTGGCATGTTGACGTTTGTAACTCCGATCTCCTTAGCGCAATATTCACTCTTCTAGGCACGATACCTGAACTCATGGCACGAAGTCTTCTACCGACATGTCGATCGATCCTCCGGCTCGACGTTCAATCTTCTGATATATTCCACTCTGGCCAAACACTGATTCTTCCTGCTTTAATTGTATCTTCATGATCGAAGCTAGTCCGTGTCACTCAAAACACAGATTAGATCTTAAACTCTATCAATTGATTTTATCATTAAAATTCGAGATTCAACAATCTCCCATTTTTTTATGATGATAACTAATTGATGAAGGAGTTTAAACCAAACTCTCTCTATCAATATGGCATAATTGAGATGAACCTTGAATTCAAATTGAATCAAAGTCAAAGTAATTTTAATTATAAATATTTCATTATTACATGCATCATTATCATAAGTTGAAGTATTGTATCCATAATACCAAATCATTATGTATATTTTTAAAATATAAAATCATCACTACATACATAATTCCAAATTATAATTCATAATTTCAAATTACATCATATCATACCATGCATGATCATCATCATACCTTCTCCCCCTTTGTCATCAACAAAAAAGAGAAATATAACTAATAAGTTTTTGAGGTATAATTTTAAAATCATTGTATTTATTATTATATAAGCTAGCATGTTTTGTATGAAAGTTAGTAAAATTTTTGCATCTTTTGAGATATGCAAGCTAGCTTTTGCCTATCTTTCAAATATGCAAGTTAACAAGTTTTACCTTCTTTTGCAATGTGTAAGCTAGCAAATTTAGCAAGTTTTACATCATTTTAGAACATGCAAGTTAGCAAATTTTACATCATTTGGAACATGCAGGCTAGCAATTTTGCTTTTCTTTATGATATGCAAGCTAGCAAATTTTGGTTCTCTATTGAGATGTGTATTATAGCAATTTTTTCTCCCCTTTTGTCATTTACAAAAAGAGGAGAATAATACAAAAGTATGAATATTCAAGTTATCACATGAAGAATATCAAGAAAAAATAATTTGTGATGATGAATATAATTTATGAATACAAGGGTGTCTTTTGAAATAAATCTCAAGTTGTGAATATCGAAAAAAAATCATAACTCATTTTGATAAGTGTCCTCTTTAGTAAAAAGAGAGAATTATATAAGAATAAATAATAAGAGATGTTGATTCAAAAAAAAATTCTTAAGTTATACATATCGAGAAATCAAGATCATGATTAGAATAAAAACTTCTCTTTCGTAAATAGCAAAACGAGGCATAGGAGAATAAATAAAATATCTCGATTCATACATAAGAATTCTCAAGTCATCAAGATCATGATTCATAAATAAAATCTCAAGTTATAATGAGAAATCAAAAGAAATATATGAGATAAAAGAACTTTATTCTTATAGAATAAATATCAAGTTATAATTATCAAGGAATCAAGATCATGATTTGGATAAAAATTTATTCAAATTTAAATTATATTCAAGAGATTTAGCATAAATAGAACTATCAATCTCTTATTGAAAAATTCAATAAGATAGAGAATGAGAAATTTTTAAGAAAAATAGTACATTCTTCTATGTGATTGATTCCATGCCATTGTTTTCTAAGCCAAAATCATACATTATCATTTAAACCCCAGAAAATAACCATCATCGTTAAAAATCATCATGATCAAAAGTGTAGCATATAATTCTAAAACATAAGATTTCAAATCATCATTACTTTAAATCCTCATGCATAATATAAAATCATTAAGCATGATACCAAAACTTTTAATATTTTTATTACATCATTAAATCATCGAGCATGATTTCATTGAACATAAAGTATCTTTAATTAAAATCATTTTGTTTGTTATAGTAATATATTTTTCTTCTTAAGTGAATCTAACTCTTCATACTTAGTGTTAGGAGTTAACATGTAATTGTCATGCTCAAAATTTTTAATTTTTCAAAATTACTAGAAAGAGAAGCATGGTCCTTTTTTTTTGTATTTTATATACTAATTTAAAAACTACTCATGAAATGCATCATGTAATTTTATAGTAAAGTAAAAGGTTTTGGTTGAGTCACTTACCTCATTGTCGAAAGCCACCAAAGCATAGTTCGCCACCTCTTCTTTATCGGTTTGCTCCTCATCTTCGGATGCACTTGAATCATCCCAAGTCACCTTAAGTGCTTTTTTGTTCTTTTTTTATAACTTTTTCACTTGCATACAATTGCTTTTGAGGTGCCCCGGCCGATTGCATTCGTAGTAAGTTATTTGTTATTTTTTAAGTTCATTTTTGTTCTTAATTTCTTATTCTATAAATTTTTTGAATTTTCTATTCAAAAATTCTGTGTCATTATCATCATCACTTGAGTTATCACTCAAGTGATATTCTTTGGCTCTCAGTGTCATATCCTTCTTGTTCTTTGAAAGGTTGTTCTCATGTTCATCTTACATTATACAACTCATTTTATAGGTTATTAAAGACCCAATAAGTTCTTTAAGTGGAAACTTATTTAAGTCTTTTGTCTCTTGTATTGTAGTTATTTTCAAATCCCAATTTTTAGAAAGAGATCGTAAAACTTTATTAATGAGTTCAATATTCGAAAAATATTTGTCAAGAGCTTCTAAACCATTTACGACATCCATAAAACGGGTATACATGTCTCCAATGCTTTCGCTTGGTTTCATATGAAACAACTCAAAATCATGCATCAAAAGATTTATCTTAGAATCTTTAACTATACTAGTGACTTCGTATGTGATTTCAAGAGTGTGCCAAATATCGTATACAGTTTCGCAAATAGAAACCCGATTAAATTCATTTTTATCTAGAGCACAAAACAAAGCATTCATCGCTTTAGTGTTCAAAGAAAAAGTCTTTTTCTCCAAATTATTTCATTCGTTCATTGGTTTGGAAGACTTTTCAAAACCGCTTTCAGTAATGTTCCATAAATCAGAATTCATAGAATGCAAAAAAAATTTCATTCATGTTTTCTAATATGTATTATTCGTCACATTGAACATAGGAGGACGACTGATAAAGTGACCCTCTTGAAATCCAATAAAAGTTATTTCTCCTTGGTGTTAAACCAAATAAGAAAAACTAGCTCTAAAATCACTTGTTATAACTGAAATCGGATACTGGAGAGTGAATTAGTGCTTACAATAAAATCATGTCAGTTTGAAAATTCTCGTTCAATGAAAACCGATCGGAAAGATGTTAACTTGAAAACACGTACTATGTCGATCTATAGGAAGAACTAGACTCGTTTTCTCATCTCTTCCGATCATTCACGAAACTGCTATAGTTGAGAGCAAAGGATAAAACTGTAATCTTAATTACTAGTAGAAGGTCTTGTCATCTAAAATGATAATTAAGAGAGGCGCTCTCGTTAAAATCATTTCGTAAGGAATCTTATTATAATTAATTTTTTTTATTGATTATTAATTATAATTAGAATCTAATCAAATTTATCATATATCTTATTTAGATAGAATCATATAATCTAATAATTGGATCACGACGAAATAAGTCCACGAGGTGATAAACGGCGAAGTGATCGCCGAAACCTCACGCAGCAAGCGAATCACCAGTCACCACCACCACTTTCTTGAACGCAAAGGTTAACAGCCAAAGATGGTGGAGAAGAGATGTGTGCTTGTGTTCGACGAGCTATTCTACCGTGTTCACTGCATGTGATTCCTAAGAATTGACTTCAGATACTTGTGATGCATCCCACACAAAGAACTCAGTGGAGTAAACTCAACTCACAAAGACTTTTGAGTCAACTCAAGGCCTTGTTTTCTTGAATTTATATCAGGATCATTGAGCTGAACCGAGATCAAAAGAGTAATATCACAACATTAGTTTAGATTAGCCTCATTTGTTAGTGAAAGGGAGTGTTTCAGTTAGCTTCAAGCAATCATGGAGACTTCTAGTTTGGGCAATCTAACATAGCATTATGTAGTTATTTCTATTAAAAAAATAATGATTATGAATATTTTACTTTAATGATGCTCTAAAAAACACAAGTATAATGTGTTATTATTATCTAAAACTATATAAAAAAATTGTTATATTGATTCTTGGCTATTGTATGTTTGTGCAAAATTTATGATGATTGTAAGACACGTTATTAAAGAAATAATGTATCAACCTGGTAAGTTAAATATTGGTTGCCGACTTAGGTGGCAATTTGGAGCTAGCTGAAACCCTTTTCTAAGGTCTAAGTTTAAGTTGACTTTTGAAAGTGCAAAACTACAAGAATTATGTACTGTTGTTTTGATAAAAATAAAGTTTTTTTTTTTATGCTTAAGTTAGTTTGAGGTTTGGATGATTTAAAAAAAAAAATAGTGAGAAATTTTTGTCTAGAGAAATACATCTTAGAAACCCTTTTTATAGTAGGCTTTGAAGAATATCATTACTCTCCACATCGTCAACGATTATGAAGAGTAATCATGTATTGCTAGGGTTTGATTATAATCATAGCATCGTGGTGCACCAAATCTAGAAGGTGACAACAATGGCTTATTTGACTAGTTAGGCTTTTCCACCTTTCTAATCTTGACATAATTTTATGTTTCCATATGTCTCGATTCCGCCGCATGTTGATTTATGAGTTTGGAGGCACAATCCCAAAGTAAAGTGTATATTGATTCGGAACACTCGACCTAATTTCGACTCTTTCATTCATTTCTCTTTTGAATCTTCTTATGATTTTAATTAGTAGAATTTGATTGAGAATGACTTAAAGTTGTCTTCAAATTCTTGAGTGATCGACCAACTAGTGCTTGCCTTCGAGAACAAAATCTCAACACAATAGGTATGAGGTGTTACGTTACCAATTCGTTCCTTCGGGTCAAATAACAAGCATCCAATCCTGTGTATTATTATTAATTTAAATTTAAATATTTAAATATTGTTTTTTATTTATATATCTGTTTTTTTTCACGAGAATATTATTTTTTTTCATTTACATGTTGAATAATAGATGCTTTATTTCCACAAAAAAAATATTAGGGTGAATCCGTTATTTTCAAACCTAGGAAGTGTAGATATGTCAAAATGCTTAAATATCTAGGTAGAACACCTACGGCCAGAAATAGTGGAAGCAGCGAATACGGCGTACGGGGAGACGCTGATGCGGTCGTGGCGATCGCATCTCCACCGTCGGTTCGCCGCCCTTCGGCGCTGCTCCCACGGGAATGCCGTGCTCGCTCCCTCGCCTTGACGCTTCTTTTACTCTCCCTCCCCACTCCGCGCCCCCAATCCGTCACTTTCGCATCGATCTCCGTTTTAATCCCTCTCCCAAAACCGCGTCTTTTGATCCGGCTTATTCTGCCCTCCGTTTGATCTCCTTGTTCTCTTCGATCTCTGCGTATCTTGATCTTCAAGCTTCTCCCCTCGGTGTGCTTTCTGTGTTCTTCCCAGTTGGATCCCTAAACCACTCTTTCTAACCCTTGGTTTCCTTTTTCTCTCCCTTATTTTTTATATCTTTCTTTTCGTGGAAGGAATATACTGATTGTTTCTCCTTTGCTTTGCGGGTTTTTGTTCTCCGTCGTTTTCTGTTTTGTTTCTTCGTTTCGGTGGAGGAGAGAGAAGCCGAAGCAATTGGAGGTTTTGACGCGAAAATTCGTGTAAGAAGCGGGAGATCGCCGATTGGGGTTCTGATTTCGCGGAGTGCGGCGCCAAGATTGGATCTTGATCGGAGTTCCGGTGATTCTCCTTTCTGGAGTTCCTCTCCGCCTGCAGCTCGGCGGTTTGCTGGTCTCCGACTGCGTGGCGAAAGGAAATCAAGATTCGGGGACTGTTGATTTCTCGATACAATTGTCTTTCGGGGAGAATTTCTGGATTTGGGGATTTGATTCTGTCTTATTGGGTTTAAGTGACGGCAGTGACTTGTGATCCGATCTGGATTTGGTTCTTCGGTAGTTTGGAAGGAATATATTGGATATTTCGTTTTGTTTCTTTACCGTTCGTTAGTTTTTGGATCCCTAGTTGCCTCCAAGAAGGTCTCAGGAGGGTTTTCGGTGAAGTTTGATGCTTCAGTAGCTACGCACTTGTGCTTGTGGTGAGGGAAGGAGTCGAAGATTCTTATGGGCTGCGTTTCCTCCAAAGGAACCAATGAAGACGATGACGTGCAGTTTCAGCGCCCGCGCCCTAAGACCTCCAAAAAGTCTTTGAAGAGATTGGTTTCTTCTTCAAGAAGGGAGGAGGCAGGGGTGGCAGATACGGACGCAAGTGTTGGCAATGATGGGAGCACGGCGAGGCTTATATCGAAGACACGAGACAATATGGTCCCTTCACCACCTTCTTTGGTGCGTGACGCTGGGAAGAAAGTGTTACCAGAGGTTGAGAGGACTGGAAAGGGGGCTGGGCACCAGAGAAGGGCCACAGTTGATGCTCGGGCAAACGGAGTAGAGCCTACATCAATGGTTATTGGTGCAGGGACAGTGGAGGGAAACAGTAAGGTGATATCTCATGTACCAAATGGGTTCAAGTTGGAGCATGTCGCAGCAGGTTGGCCTTCTTGGCTTACAAATGTTGCTGGGGAAGCGGTAAAAGGGTGGCTGCCTCGAAGAGCAGATTCCTTTGAGAAATTACACAAGGTAGGTGTTGGTCTCAGCAGTATCATTTTCTTTTTCATGTCGTGATGATATGTTTATCAAGCAGTTTGGCTAGCATAGGTTATTTTTTTCTTGTTGAATGTTTGTTGTAATATGTTTGTATATTTTTTTAGATGCTATTTTATCCTTTACAAATTTAGTGCCTCCTTTATTTGTTTGTTTATTTTCCTGTTATATTTATCTTTCTACATAATATTTTGAAACATATAGTTAGACCTAGTACGAACACTTGCTGAATCTCTAACAGATACTCTAAGCCCCATGCTCATTCTTTTTAACTAATAACCATTTTTCTATATCTCTTAGCATGTTGGTATCATCATTAAGGATAAAGAAGTGGTTTTTTTTACTTCATTTTGAACTAAACAATCCTCCAATTTGTAGTTTCCTGTAGATTTAACAATTAGGGCAGGTACTGGTTGGGATGGCTGGTTTGGTGACAAAATCGACCCATTTAATATGAATCCAGTCCACAAACGATGGGAGTATGAGAGTTCAGTTTACTCCTTGCCCTTTGTTTTTGTACTAGTGTTGGGAAATAGAAAGACATATTATTGTATTTTGAAGTTTTAATATTATTCCAAGTTTCCAACAAAGACTAAATCAATGAGATTGAGATGTAGCATTGACTGCCCTGTCTTTGTTGCATGTACCAGCTGGCACATATATATATGCGTGTGTATATATATGTATATATGTGTATATGTGTATATGTGTATATGTGTGTGTGTGTGTGTGTGTGTGTGTGTGTGTGTGTGAAAGGAAAAGGTTTCTATTTGGCCTCAATTTAAACTTTTGCATGAGATAAGACACAGCATTGCATCAACGAGACTTTCAACAAAAAATATTTCTGACACTAGTGTTTTGAAGCATCACATAGATATACTTCATTTCTCTTTGAGCAATGATATTTCTATTGTGATCCCTTTAGGTAACTAGGGGTTGCATTTCTTCACCTAACCCGCAAACATATCCAAAATAAGTATGGTCTTCATGAAAGATTGAGGCTAGTGTTTGGTTTAAATTATCAAAGTTAGAATATTTTAATTCTGTATCTCAAGCTCTGTTGTCTATCGGTCTACTGTTTCAGTAACCTACATGTCTTTTCTTCTTTATATTTTTTGGGAGGGAAAATTTATTTCAGAACAAAATCTTTTGATGGCAATGGTTTATCGAAGGTTACATAAACAAAATTCAGTCATGTCAAATCTCTCTTTCATTGTCATTACCTGGATTATTCTTATTCTTCCATTAGTATCTTCTAGACCTGAGTAAACTACAATTGCTTTAACCACCTTCTTCTCTCCCGTCCCTTAATTACAACCCTTCCCTCAGTTTGATTTCATGCTAGAATTAACATGCATCCAGTCAATTTGCATTGATACACAAATTTACTTTCTGCAGTTGCCTTGTATCAGTTGCCCCTTAGGCCAATTTGGTATCATAGGGATACCATCTGATATCCCTCCAATGAGGGAATTTTTTCTTTTAAATCTAGTATGCCTCCTTTGCGAGGAAAATGAACCATTATCTTTTCAGGGAAATGAAATAAAGAGATGGTAACCATAAATGATAAGAAAAAATTATACTAACTTATTACTTATTCTCTTCTTTTGTCTGACCCATTTTCTTCTTCCTCTGCCTTGACCTTTTCTTTCTTTCGTGCTATTCTTTCTCCTGAGCGATGGCAAAAGGGTTTCTTTAATTAATACAAATTGAGAATCATGAAAAAAGATCCTAACTAGAATATTTTGAGGCTATAATGGTGGACTATTTTTAAGTTACAACCTATTTGAAGCTTATTCTAAAGTAAATTTAACCAGTTTGACTCTAATATGAAGTCTCTTACAGTGATTTAAAAAGCGCTAGGCGTTAAAAGGCATTAAGCTCCAAAAATGTCTGAGGCGCTCGACGCTCGCCCGAGCGAAGCGAGACACTAAAATATAAAAATATATAATATAAATAATAAATATAATTATTTAAATAAAAATATGTTATTAAATTAAGAAAATCTAAAGTACAATGTCACATTAACAAAAAGTCTCAAAATTCAAAATAATAAAATTTTATATCAAAGTCATCTATCATAATCAATATTATCGTCATTTATAAACAAATAATCTTCATTGAATTCGTCCACTTCCTCTTGTCTTTCCTCTTTATCAAAATATGTTTCATTCTCTATGTCTTCAACAATAGCAGGAGCTGAGCTTGATATTGTTGCACTCATTTTTCTCTTCGTCATCTATCTTGTATATATTTGTAATTCTTCAGCACCTGAAGCTTTTGCCACATCTCCCCATTGTCACGAACTTAGCTGGTTTTGCCTAAGTCGTGCGGCACCCTTGCGTGTCCGTCCGCAAAGGTCAGCCTCCCCGAAACCTCCCATGGTCCTTTAGGACCTACAAAAGAGAAAACGGGTTAGAGAAAGCGTCTCACTCGGGATCCACAAGCAAACATTTTCGAAAACACTTCATAGACAATGCAAATTACAAACAAACTTTACAAGCTCTGAACGGTTGCACAACAAAGGGTCAAAATGGTCCACTACAGACCGAGTATCTCTCACAAGTGTCCACATGACACAACCTTTATTTACAAAGCCTAAGAAGGCCACCAAACCCAACTAAAATGGGGCTGTTAAGCCTTCAACCGTTCCTCTACATGCTGTGCAAAGCATGAACAAACAGAAAAACATGGACATACATAAGTATTACATTAAACATCATATTTAGAACTTTGTCCATGACATTCTCCTCCACTTATTCCTTCGACGTTCTCTTCGAAGCCTTTGCCGACACTGTAACTCCTCGCCTTTGCTGAGTCTTCAATCTTCTGCTCCAGCTGCAATACGTCTCTTGGCTCCCAACTGCTCTCCGCTACTGTTTTTGAGTAGTCAAACTTTTGATCCGCCATGCTGCTTCAACTCGCCAATGACTCTGACTCTAGTGTGGGGTTGGCTGAGTTGTGTTGATCTTTGTTGGTTCCTGCGGATCCTCCAGATGAAGGAAAAGACCATCCTTACTATGCGTCAGTCTCTCAAATTCCTCATGCTACTTGAACTGGGTGGATACTTGTTGGAGCTTTAACGAGCATCGCCTCGCAAACTTCTAAAATTTTAGGTCCTTCCTCCATAAAATTTTCCCATTGACTCTTCTTTCACTTAGTTGTCACTTCCAAGTAGATTCGTATCACTTCTGCTTTCGATTGACATTCTGTTGGGAAATGAAGTGGATAATCTACTTACCGTAGCACTGATCACCATTGGTGAGGATTTGACAACTATTGTCTTCTAATATCTTCGAAGGGTCTTTGAACCTGTGTAGAGCTCCTCTGCTGGATAGATAAGAGAATTGGGGTACTCGGTTTCGCTCATTCTCTTAAGAGTTGAGAAGACAATGGTTACATGACTTCGCTCGCCTCTTCAAGAGTTGTACTCCATGCATCGAGTTGGTTACTGACCTTTGCCTGCTCTTTGCTCACACTTCTGAAGCACTCGAAGTGTTTGCACTCGTTGCATTGAGTTAGCTACTGTGATTCACCTTCTCAATGTCATCGAACTTCTGGAATGCAGGAAGTTTTCACCCTAACTTGGAGTAAGTCTCTAATAGTTTTGGTCGCCTCTGGGATTGTACCGTCTTCTCCATCAACCCAGCCGCCTACTCCACTGAGTAGTAAAGGTACAGCACCGCGTACTGCCTGCTTCGTTCCTTGGTTGTGTACTCTTGCATGATCCGAAGTCCTTCACTTTCGGCTATCTTAATGAGAAGCTTGTTGACACCGGTCTTACGAAGTTCCTTGGCCTCTGCCCTTCAGCCTTGTCTTGATACTTGGAGTTTGTCTCTGCATGCTCTACCTCCTCGGTCCCTTTCACGACCAAGCACTTTCCCTCTATGAGAGCAAGGGATCAATGATTTTCATAGAAGTCCCGCCTCTACGGTACCATGGCTCTGCATGCCCATGGCCCTACTATCCGTCGCCTCGCATTTGTATCCCTTTTCTTCATGATCAGTAGATATGTCTTTGTGGTACTCCTCCGAGTCCACCTCTATTCTAATTGATGCTTGATTTTGGGTAGCTAAGTCCCTCTGGACTCGTTGTCGCTTCCTCGCCCCTTTCGACCCCCCTGCTTTAACACCTCTGTGTCCTCCAAGCAACTCCCTTTGGTCGATGAAAAGACAAACAGGCTGCAACTCCAATGCATGGCCAATGCCATCATGTTGTAGAGTTTGCACCGCTTCTGTTCTCCTTAGCTTCCCTGGTAGCGACGTTCGCTTACTCGACCTTGTCCTCTGACTTGTCGGGCTCCCTTAAGCGAATATGGGCTCTGGAGCAGTCCAACTCTCTAGCTTCTTGGATTATATCTCTGCATGATCAAGTCCCTCCCATGGGACTCACTGGTACTTGCATTCGAAATTTTTCCTTGGTGGTACACAGCCCCCATATGCTGATGACCAAGGTTTTCATCCGATACAAAATTCGATGCACGCACGGAAGACCCGCCTTTGCGGTACCATGAGCTTCACTCCTTGAATCCATAGCTCTTATTACCGTCGTTTTGTTCACCGAAGTGGAGCTCCCAGTAACTCCCGATCATACCTCCGTATGATATAGCCCCGTGAGGGACTATGTCGTGTGTATCGCATTGCCACGAACTGTTCCACCACGATCCGCTGCACCATGTCGCCTCCTGGTGATATCTCCATTGTATTCTGATCCTTGTGGGATGAACTCAAATTGTGATCTCTCCATGTGTGGCCTCGGTCAATACATCGCATGGTCTCTTCCACCTTTGATTTTGTTCACTCCATTGACAATCGACCTTCATCCACCCGCTCTTGGGTCACACCTAGATGAAGCACCACTCTAGGACAATCCGTTGCCTAGTAGCTCCCGTAGTCCACCAACTTCGCTGAAAATGGTGTACTGTTGTTTGGATCCTGGGCCTCTACCCCTACCAGCATAATCTCCGCTGCGCACCGCTTCCTTCATGGCAACTTAGAATGGAAACACTGTGACATATTCTTCAAGAGTACCCGCCTCCACGTCCTTTTGCCCCGTGCCAAGGCCTTCTGAACCCAACTTCGCCTTAGTTCCTCCATCAAATGCTTATCCGAGATAATGTGCATGTGCCCAGAAGCTCCCTTCGTCTTTGGCATCATGCAAGATGAGTTCGCTCCATCAGAATGGACCCATGGAACAACATGATCCTGCTCTTGCCTCTACAAGAGTTCATATCCTTGGCCTCTGTCCAAGGAAAGCTCTGTGCCTCTGCTCCATGTTCCATCTTCTATGCTGGCTCCCTTCATGCGGTTTGGGTACTTCGCCAAGTTACACCCAAGTTGCTTCGCTCCTCTTTTTTGCATTGAGTTGATGGTGGCCCTCGTGCCCACCATTCCACGGGTCAGCCCTCTCTTGAGTCTGATCTCCATATCGACTCCAAGTGTGCCTTCATTTGTGTTGCTTTAGGTCGCTCCCTCACTTGATCTCACAATGCATCCACCAATGCATTCTCTCAAGCAAGATCTCGCCGCTCACTCGGTCCATTGAGCTTCGTGGAGTTGTTGTTTTTGAGGTACTCCTCCTTAACATGTGCGGTATGTTGCACATGATTCTCCCTTTAGAAAGCCGGGACTTATCCCTCCTGGATATCTATCCCGTTGGAGCAACATCTCTCTTCGTTTCGGAGACCACCATCCCCTTGGACTACTCCGATTTGCTGAACAAACTGTGCATTGTTCTGCCTCCTGCAAACGCACTTGCTAGATTGCGACTCCACGTAAAGACAACCCCCATTGCACCACTCAAGGCCTAGCAACATGTCGAACTCGCTGCATACTTCAGCCTCCTGCGGACGTATCCTTCTCATGTCGAAGAGAAAGTTCCAATGCTCCCTGGCGTCGAGTTCCGGTCGCCTTGGGATGGCCGCGAACATTCCATCGTCCGCATACAAGCCCTTGCATGAGTATCGAATTCTTCGAGTTAGCAATTCCCCTCACCTATGTGAGCTTTGCACAACTCTTTCGGTCGTTAAGCAACTCATTTCACCTTGCATGGTCTCATCCTTTACCAAGCGCCTCACTTGCCTTGAGCACCATTAAGTTTAGTTGTCAACGTCAAGCCGTAGCTCAAACTCAGCCATCCCAACCTTTGTGCACTACGCATTCTTCCAAGCTAGCTTGTTCTCGTGGTGCCTCTTGCGCGAAGGGTTAGCCATTCCTCTGAATGCCAATCTCAGATGCCCGCTCCTTCGAGCGACTCCTTCTCCCTGCATCTCCATGCTCGTTTTCCCCCAAACGGTCGCGCGTGTGCTGACTGCCCTCAACGCAGCTCCGCTAGGTCCCCCACATTTGCATGCTAAGTGTTTCTATGAGTGCTTGTCCTGCTCTGATACCATCTGTCATGTACTTAGCTGATTTTGCCTAAGTTGTGCGGCACCCTTGCGTGTCCGTCCGCAAAGGTCAACCTCCCCGAAACCTCCCATGGTCCCTTAGGACCTACAAAAGAGAAAACAGGTTAGAACGCCTCACTCGGGATCCACAAGTAAACATTTTCGAAAACACTTTATAAACAATGCAAATTACAAACAGACTTTACAAGCTCTGAACGGTTGCATAATAAAGGGTCAAAATGGTCCATTACAGATCGAGTATCTCTCACAAGTGTCCACATGACACAACCTTTATTTACAAGCCTAAGAAGGCCACAAAACCCAACTAAAATGGGGCTGTTAAGCCTTCGACTGTTCCTCTACATGCTGTGCAAATCATGAATAAACAGAAAAACACGGACATACATAAGTATTACATTAAACATCCTGTTTAGAACTTTGTCCGTGACACCATGTCAATCTATCATCTTCAAATACAAGCTCGTCTTCGGCATCTTGCAAGTTGGCACCCATGTCTCTCACTAACCAGTCATTTGAATCATCAGTATCTTATAATGAGATTGAATCAATTCTATTTCGTAAATCATGATGAGCCTTTAAAACTTGATTATATTTTATGTAAATAAGATCATGTAATCGTTGATGTTCTAATCGATTTCTTCTCTTTGAGTGAATCTGTCATGTCATATAATTTAAAAATATATTAATACATCTATCTAAATAAATTAATTAATTGAAATAAAAATATTTAGTGATTCTTACATGCTCAAAGACACTTCATCTTCGCTCACAACTCAAAGCACTACATGTTAAGCTATGTATTTTGATTGCAAATTGCTGTAAGTTTAAGATGGAATTTCTAAATAGACTCCACCATTCTACTATAAAATTTATATTATTATTAGCAATAATATAGTAATATACTATAAATGAAATTAATTATATCAAATTATTAATACCTGGAGATGTTGTTGTCGTGGATTGAACTGCCATTGAAATTCCAAAAAGACCTTTAACATTTTTATATAGAGATAATTCATGAATAATCTTATCTTGCACCTCAAGGCTTGGAACTAATCTTGTAACGTACTGATATAACCATTCAAAACTTCTGCATCAAATCCAACAGATTTAATCTTATAAAAAAATTCAGGGTTCAAATAATCTCCTACTGCATGTAAGGGATGATGAAGTTGACAATTCCATCTTTCGTCAATGATTATAAAAAATTTCTCATATTTTTTATTTTCATTAAAAAATCTTTTAATTGTCTTCTTTGCTCTATCCATAGCCTCATAAATATATCCCATTGTAGGTTTATTTTCATTATTCACCAACCGAAGGACTCGAACAAAAGGGCTCATTACCTTTAATATATAAATTACATTATTCTAAAATGATGACACTAAGATGATATCAGTGGCCCACTTGACTTTTGCTTCTTTTGTCAATTTGCTTGTCACTCATTTCTTAGAGGTAAACGTGTTTCTAAACATATTTCTTATATTATGTTTTTGACGATACACACTCTATAATGTCAAGAATGAAGTAGTAAATCGGGTGACACTATATCTCACTAATTCTTTGTTGCCTGTGAATTTTCTCATTATATTCAAAACCAAGGTTCGCCGTACCGTACCGTACCGGCGTTTCGACCCGCGCTCGGTACGGTACGGTACGGGTGTACCGACCGGTATACCGAGGTGTACCGAGCGGTACACCCGGGTGTGCCGAGCACTGTAGCAGTGCTACAGTGCTACAGTACCGGAACGGTAAGAGGCGGTCCGCGTACCGAAAGTCTGTCGGACCGGTACGTACCGCCCGTACCGGGCGGTACTGTTCGGTACGGCAAACCATGTTCAAAACCCCAATATGATTATAGAGAAATCCAACAAAAAAGATTGTCCTTTCTAAAGTTTTCTTGATGTCAAGGATTTTTTCAATATCTTTTAACATTAAATCAATATAATGTGTCACATATGGAGTCTAATATAAGTGGCATTTTTGTTTAAGTAATTTACCTGAGGCAAAGGAGATCGAACCAGACCTAAAACACTGGTGCGGTCGCCTGGTTTAACCCGGGCGCTCACCCAAAGCGCCCAGCGCTTGGGCTCAAGCGAGTGCCCAAGCGGCGCCTCTTTGAAGCGCGCTGCCTGGACATTAAATGAGGTGCTCGGGCCTCGCCTCGCCTCGCCTCGCCCGAGCACCTATTGAAATCGCTGGTCTCCTATCAATATTTATCATATTTTTCATGACATTTGTCCAAATCAGAGCAGCAATGACCTATGCAGTTGGCTTTTGCCACAGTACAGAACAAATAGCGTAAGTATGCTTTGAATCAAAGTGTATCCCTTGGTTTTGTGTGATATATGTCTATGTTTTTGCTCAGAACTGTATGACGGGCCATATAGCATGGCATTCCTTGCATGTATGTATCAAATTTTGACGTGTATTTCATGTGTTGCTACCAGTGAATTTGTAGGTTCTGGATTGAACTATCATATCTCTTACTATATGTTTCTGTTGATTATGTGCATATAATACTTAATTTCTTTAATGTCTCTTTACTCTTATTTCCTTTGATTTTCGCTTGTTCCATCTTAGGCCTATATTTGTTACTTTAAGAATTAAAAATTATCTCTTATTCATTGGCTTGAAAACCTTACAATTGTAGCCCAAGGGATATATCAGAACAACAGTATGATAGTCCCTCACTAAGTAGTGGTAGTAAAATGTGAAATTCTGTATCTCTTTTTTACTTCGCAGACCTTTTTAAATGGATTTTTCATTGACAAACTTTACTGGAGTTGAGCTATGCTTCTACATGCTACCTTGAATTCATTCAAATCCTTGGAACTAAATTTCTTGTACTACTGCTGATAATTTGTATTATCTCTGCAGATTGGGCAAGGAACTTATAGTAGTGTATACAAAGCCCGTGATCTTGAAACTGGCAAAACTGTGGCACTTAAGAAAGTGCGATTTGTTAATGTAGATCCTGAAAGTGTACGGTTTATGGCAAGGGAAATACATATTCTTCGTAGACTTGATCATCCAAATGTTGTTAAACTCGAAGCTCTTGTTACATCAAAAATGTCATGTAGCTTGTATCTTGTTTTTGAATATATGGAGCACGATCTTGCTGGACTTGTAGCAATCCCTGGCATCAAGTTTACTGAGCCACAGGTGTTTCATTATTTGAATATACAAAAAAATTAATGATGTATCTTTACTGAGGTTCTCTTGGTATTTTGCATACTCATTGTGGACCAATGACATCCAGGTTAAATGCTATATGCAGCAGCTGCTCCATGGGCTTGAGCATTGCCATATGAAGGGTGTCCTTCATCGAGATATCAAGGGCGCAAATCTTTTGATTGACAATAATGGGATCCTGAAAATAGCAGACTTTGGACTAGCTACAATTTATAATCCTGACAACAAGCAGCACTTAACAAGTCGTGTGGTAACACTGTGGTATCGTCCTCCTGAGCTCTTGTTGGGTGCTACAGAGTATGGTGTTTCTGTTGATTTGTGGAGTACTGGTTGCATTCTTGCAGAATTGCTTTCTGGGAGGCCTATTATGCCAGGAAGAACTGAGGTACCATTTGTTACTTTTGTTGCTTTTGTCACTTTAAATAGGTGTACATGCTAATGATGCTTAGAAACTGTGGGAAAAATGTTAGTACAATCAACTAATTTGGGGTGGCAGTTTGCCATCATTTATGCTGGTAGTAAGTCACTTACCTTCGAATAGTCATTTGTGAAGAGCAGAATTAAATAAATAAATTTAAAGCCTCTTGAATGGATAGGTGCTGCAGCTGTAGGTTATGGAGATAGATTAGTTCTGAAGAGTAACTGCCTGTCAGATTTTCTCCAAGGATTAGATGCTAATAATCCAATTGATTGATGTTTTAGTTGCTTAATATTCTGTACAGAAAATATCATGCATGACAAGGGAACAGGAGAGTAGGGGCTTCTGTCTAGGTAAAACAACAATGTTTAGCAAATTAATTTGTTAATTCGGCAAAACAATGTTTAGCACTCCAATGGAACAGCAGAGAATCAATTGTGTCTTTTGTCTTCTTGCAGACCCCTGTCTTAGTGCAAATTAATTTTCACAATACATCTTATTTGTGTCTTTTTTTAGTTATACAAAAATATGAAAATAAATTTAGGTACTTTATGTTTAAAAATACAAAAGAATATGGAATATTACATCTTATTTTGTCATATGAAAAATAATATGACAAAAATACAAAAGAATTTTTGCTAAGTTGTTGGATTTTATAAAAGTTTAGGTACCGAGTATGTTCAATCTTACTCACAAGGTGTGAGGTCAGGTGTGACCCTCATAGAAGCATGGCTCATAATTACTCATGAAAAATAATTTTAAAAATAAAAAAAACCTGTCATTGAAAATTGAAATATGGTTACCATATAACTATTTCTAGATTATTAAAAGATATTTTTGAGTTATTAACCTAGATTAAAATGTTAAAAAGCAAACTTTGACATCATGATAAGGTTTCTTTTTTGTTATCTAAATGGTTGAATTTCAAGTCACAAATAATCTCCTTGCTTGGAAGGGGTAATGTTGTGTGTTTGACCATCTCAACTTGCATTAGTAGGGTCTTATGCATTGGGCTGTTTTTCCGCTCAAAGATAAAAATGGTATATCAATTGTTATTTATGTTAATGTAAGTGGTTAAGAAAAAATAAGAGAAAGCAGTAGAGTTAGAACAATGTTAGTAACAGGGGTGAGTAACTACATAGGGAGAGTATGAGGAGGAGGAGAGATAGGAGCATCGGATGTGTGGCATGAGCAGCGGTTGTCCAGTGTGAGAAGTTGTGCAAGCAGCAGTGGCTGTCATGAGAGGCTGTGTGGTGGGTGGTGTGTGCAGAGGGGTCAACCTAAAGAAAAATGAACTTAAATCCTGGCTCACGTCCAGACCAGTAAATCCTGGCTGTCATGTATTGCAACAGGCAAAATGGCATTCCTTGCTTTATAATGTATGCAATAAAGCTATTCCCTTAGCTAATTTACTTTGTTGGATCAACAATAACTTATGTATATACTTGGTATGCTTTAATTTTCATATATCATTTTACTATTTTCTTTTCTATGATGCAATTATGTATATTAATAAAGTTTCCAATTTAGAAATAACTGTGGTTTTGTTTCCAGGGGTTTGGATTTCACACATTATGCATCTTTGACAAGATTTGTTTCAGCATTTCCATATTCTTACCTTTGTCATTTTTTTTGTTTGAAAATTCCTCAATTGATTGGTGTTGTTTGTACGCTGATGCTTGGTAAATTTTAATGGTTTCGCTGTAATTTATTTCGATTTTGCTGCTGATATTTTGTCTCTTTGAGATACTGCTTCCATGTAAATTTATTTTAATGTGCAACAGAGATGAACTGTTGTAGTGCTATTAAAAATGTTTATGCTTTAATTTAGGATCATAATTTATCTTGCACATAGATACTTCCACTTTTTGATGACTTGTGCAGATTAATGTTCTCTTATACTATGTTGAGATAAATGGTTATTTCAACTTTCTGAAATGTCCAGTTATGTTCTGAAATTTTCTTTGACCAGTTTTTGGCACACTCCACAATTGGTCTGTATGCCAAGTGCCAACTTTGTCATATAGAAAATGGTGATCCAGAGTACGAGGATTTTGCCAATTAAGGATTTAGAGGGGGTCAATTTATGTAGTTCATCTTAGCAAACAAAGAGTGTGTTTCCATGGTTCTTAACCTGTGTCACTCTAGATTAGCAACTTTACAATGGTTCTGAGACTCGCACTTTATTATATCATTGGAATAATTATGGAAAGTTTACATTTCCTTTGAGTGACTTGGGACTACACTAGTGCATACATTAACATGTAATAGTATTTGCAATATTATTTAAGGTTGTTCACTCACATTTAGGTGGAGCAATTGCATAAGATATTCAAGTTATGTGGTTCACCCTCAGAGGAGTTTTGGAGGACATCAAAGTTACCCCATGCTACCTCCTTTAAACCACAACAACCATACCTACGCCGTGTTAGAGAGACATTCAAGGATTTTCCTCCTCCAGCTCTAGCTCTTCTGGATCATTTACTGTCAGTAGATCCAGCAAACCGTGGAACAGCAACATCTGCGCTCGAGAGTGAGGTAAGATTTGACCTCTTCCTAGGTTCACTTCTAAATCATTTTTGTACTGTAGATCAAGTTTCTTTTATATGCTTATCTATATTGTTGCCTCTTGATTCTGTGTATTTGCTGCTTGTGCATATTGCTACATTTGAATTTTTGTTGTCTTATGTTCCTTATTTACTTTTCATTGAAGGGTGATCAACATGAAATATTGTTTTCTCGGCTGATTTTTATCATTTATCATCAGCTACATTTATAAAGCATCTTATTAAATCAAATACTTATCTAGCCTGTTTAGAAATTCAGTTGGAGCTGAAACTTAAATGAAGTGTATCAGATAATTCATTTACATGGTCTGGGGCATTATTGATTGTTGGATACATTGAATTATGGTGACTATTCTTATACTTGGTTTGACTTATATTCCACATATCCTCAAGTTGCTCGAACTCGAGTCAGCGATTCGTTAAGGGGTGAATTTGTGCTGCATGACTTTATATAATGAAAATGAAGCATGTAAAACTATATGGTTGGTGACTATGATGCACATGTCCTGCTGAGTTAGCCTTGTTTGGATGTACCCTCTCAGGCTAAGAGCTAGATTGCATATTCTAGTAATTTTACTGTAAGAAAAATGATGCATCAATCATCTACCATTGTCTTTATGTGTTTTGTTCTTCTTGTTTATCTGTAAAACAATTTTCCATTAATTTCTCAGATATCCTAGTTTCATCAATTCTAATCATTAGTTCCTTTCAGTTCTTCACTACAAAGCCTTTTGCTTGTGACCCCTCAAGTTTGCCGAAATTTCCTCCAAGCAAGGAATATGATGCTAAACTTCGGAATGAGGAAGCTAGAAGGTGCTTTGCTATTTACGAAAGCATGTTCTTTGAAATTTCTTTGTTTCCTTGTAATGTTGCAGTAAACTAATTGAAAATTTGGTTTAGACAAAGTAGAGTAAAATGATCCATTATATATTTCTTTTAGTAAAAGAAGTTGCTACCTGCCATCAAATATATATTAAACACTGTGATTTTTGTTAGCAGGCAAAGAGCAGCAGCTATGAAGGGCCATGGAGTTGAAAACGGAAATAGAAAAGAAATGCCTGTTCCTGATGGAAACATGGAGCCACAGGTATACTTTCTAGTATATTTATTTGCAGCTTTTCAGTTTAGTTAGAATCATTATTAAATTAAAAGGAGATGGTTCATTATAGAAAAGCTAACTGGTGGCTTGCATCATCTGGAACAAGGGATTTGCGGATTGACATATGTTGTGTATTGTGCCAGAAATTCATTGGCACGACACCATGTCACAAAATGGCAACAGTTCGCAACATATAGCAATGCCCATTCACAATATTCAGAAGTTAGTGGTTGTTACCATCATATATTGAGAAGTGGAACTTTGGAAGTCGGCATGAAAAACAAGGGACTATTAGAAATAAGGTGGCTGTCTCTATCAATAAAAAATGCCACTACATATTCCCCTGCCCCCTCATCCCATCTAGTCTAGTTATAATGCAAGTTAGTATTAACTAAAAACCTTAGAATTGTCACAACCTATGCAGCAAATTGATGGAGTTAATTTACAAGAATCATCTACCTTATTTTGTTTAATACTCAACCATTTGTACACTTCAAACTTGTTATTATCATTCATGTGGACTTGGGAAGTGTCGACATTGTTAGGTGGTGTGGCTGCAACCATGGTTCGTCGTGTCGACCTGTACTAGTGGACGGGTGGTACATATCGGTCCAATAGGGGATTGACATACGAATTGCCCTATACTAGGCAGTCCATAACCAGGGACCCCATATCGCTCGATATGTGGTCTGTATTGGGCGGAATGGTTGAAATCGTAATGGTCGGATTTCGATCGATACCAATCAATTGTTGGGATTTGTTGAATTCAAATGGTCCATTTGATCGTTTGAACTAGATCTAAGGGTTTTTAAATCTATTCTACCCTATCATTCTGTCCTCTTTCAATCTCTCAAACTCATCTACACTCTCAATCACTTTCTCACTCACATATTTCTCTCATTCTCTTATTTGCACTCTCTCGAACTCCATAAAGCTACGATTTGTGGATTGGATTAAATTTGGGAGGCTAATTAGCGAGGATTAACATCTAAGTTAGAGGAAGAACTCTTTAATCAAAGATATATAGACAACTTCTCAATCGCATTTAGCAACCTGCTCAGTTGAAAGACATGGTAGCAACGTTGACAACAGTGCCTTGATCACCAATGACGGCGACGCCAAGGAGCCGATGGTCCCATCTACACAGTTTGTGGGTGGTGTATGGACCGAGGAGTAGTATTTTATGTATGCCACCTAAGAAATTCTGATCATGGAGCTCGACGTGATAGTTGGTCATTCTTCTCTGAGCAATAGTACGATGATTAATCTTATGAAATGGAGCAACACATCAGTGGTGAAAGTAGAAGTTTTGACATTTTCTATGCTCTACGCCAATACATGCCACAATCATACTTACCTCATAAGTTGCCTCAGACATGTGGGGTTCACAACGATTAGACTACGACCATCACCACATTGATGCATGGGATTAATTTTGAGATTGGGTCTAATAAACATATCAAATTGATATACAGATACATAGGATCGAGGACCCTAATCCATCGTCTGTGGAGCCCCATCGTTCTTTGTGGTGGTATAACCAGTCGATCAATTATTTGATTTATTTGAATCTTAAAATTTAAGTTGTTTAACAAATAATCTAACAGCTCAAATCATTTCTTTGTAAACAATTCAATCAATAGAAGGATGGTCTAGAACATACTACAAAGCTACTCCTTAGAGCTAGAAAAAGATATGTACCACTATTCTTTCCTAATTTAGATTTTTTTTGCTAAAATTATACTAAATTTATATTTATTTCTAACTTAAAAATCCTAATCTAACTTTTTTTCTTCTATTTTTAGAAATTTTTTGAGCTATTTTCAGTCATTTTTTCATGTCGTCAATATGCCCCATCATACTGACATATGGTATGTTAGTATGAAGTCACACGTACTATACCACTAGCCGGTCGGTACATCGATATGGATTGGTAAGGAGAACCTTGCCTGCACCTATCATTTCCAATGTGCAAAATTTTTGTGATATTCTAATGATGCTCGCACATGCATTTTATGATCTAATGGCTGTTTCTTAGTGATGATGTCAATTCAAAAGTAATGTTTATGCACATCAATTGAAACAGCTGTTGAGTGTGAATCATCTGAACATTTTATTTTCAGTATTCCCCATTATTTTGTCTGTAAACAGGCAGGGAGTGGTCCTGTGTGCTAAAATTTCACATTGGAGTCCGAAGCCTTCAGAATGAGATACCCAACTTTTTGAATCAACACTGGATAAGCTTAAAGTAAATAAAGAAGAAGGGGGAGTGGTAGTGGATAGAGGAATGACAAATTGGAGTAGTTGAGGCTGGAACTCCTGTCCAGTCTTTCTTCTTTTTTGTTAAAAGAAAAAGGAATCTGCCTTCACATTTAATGTGAACAAATATACTGCTAGTGGAGTAATCGAGTTTTGGTTCTTGTAAGGAGATGGACAGAAATGCAAATTAACTAAAACCATGGAAAAAAATGAAAGGAAAACTAGGGGCCTTATTGAACATTCTTGTTATAGCAAGTGATGCTTTGAAGAAGGCAATTTCTTTTTAATGGCTTTATATGGGCCAGGATGAACCCCTGAGTTTGTACTTCCTTCTTTGCCCTACATTTCTCAGACAGTTGCATCCCTATAATGGGGTTTTCTTTGATAAGGTTTAGGTATGTTAATGAAGGGACAAAGACTGTACTTTTCTTTCACCTTGCAATAAAAGCTAGGTGGTTTTCTTTGTTTTCTATAATGCATTTGTGATGCTTAAAAATGCTTCATTCATTTGAATTTTTGCAGATTTTTAATAACTAAAATTACTTTAGCACATCTGTACCTTAGTTTCTTATTGATGAAGATAAAGATAATTATAATTTGCGTACTTGTTAGAAATCTATGCATGTCCATTAGTTACTGAGAAGCCATCATTTGAAGTTCAGCAGCTGTAAGTACTGAATTTGAAGATTAGTATTATAGCAAGTCCATGGTTGTGAACTCCATGAGTTCTTTTAATTAAATTGTTTTTGGGTTCTTTTGTTGGTGCAGACACGGAAGATACATGGAAGTCACAGAATTGGCAGTGACAAATACAAATCAAGAGAGGAGGTCTCGTCAGGTCTCCAAATGGATCTCTCTAGAGGAACAGCAGAGAATGGTTTCCTTCATAGTGGTCCTTTGATGCACTCTGGTCGTTTGTCTACTACGGGACTACCCATTGGCCCAGAAATGAAAACACATGTATTACCTCACGGCAGGACAGCAGACTTGCCCATCACATCAGGTCCAGTGGTTGCAAGAAGCAATACTGCAAGGTTGGACCGTAGGCAGAGCGCAAAGCACATGCATATGCCAGGGAATCAAGCAAGCTCCAAATACTTCCATCGTGATATTGCTGATTCATCTAAGCAAGAGTGGACTCACCACTTGCTGGATGGCCCTTCTGCTTCTCATAGGAAGGATGACAGAACGGGAGACAAGGAATCAACAATTGTAAGTGCTGATAATACAACAGAAGAATTGGCTGAATGACAAACTTTTCATTAGATGGTTTTCTTAAATTAAAATAGATGTCATGCAGGCATTCTCGTTTAATTATAGCTTTTATAATAAGGCAGTTAGTTTCTCAACCACCATAGAGCACTTGTTTGTTTTACGTTACCTTCTGAAGATCCTGTAAAATCAATTTTCTTTTCTTAAGCTGTATAAAAAGTCAAAATTAGAAATGTATAGGAGCTTTCTAGGGTAGAGAACTTGGAACATAAGATTGATGAGAGGCCAAGTTTTTTTTTCTTAAACTTAACTATTCTTGTGATTAAAATTTCAGCTCGTGGATTTACAGATTTTATGTTTGTAGTGATAAATGTTATATTTAACTGTGGTTTCTTTTGGCCTTTCTAGGGTATTTATCTCATCATTCTGTCTCTGATCATGTAGGACATGCTTGAACCTCCCCTTCAAATTTTCTTATTTTTCTGGTTATGAAAATATCATAGATATAGTAGAAACTAGAAACTACACTGCTGGACTCTTGAAGCTGATGATACTATACCATCTTAAACCATTGCAATATCGTCTGCTATTTTCAGTGTTTTATACATTTCTCCCTGTAGTTAAACACTGATTTCAATCATCATATATTTTGCCGCATGATTCTTCTCTCACATAATTGTGTTTGCCAATTCTTTTCAGGGGCATGGACCTAAGAAGAACCGTATTCATTATTCTGGACCTTTGATGCCTCCAGGGGGCAACATAGAAGAGATGCTCAAAGAGCATGAGCAACAAATCCAGCAGGTTGTACGCAGAGCACGCCACGACAGAACCAAGCCCAGGAACCATGGAGACCGAGCTCAGCTCGAAGCCTTACTGTGCGCTAGCAGGAACGGCAGGTCAGATCACTAGGCGACTTCGAACTTATGTTTTATTTTATCTTGAGGGGAGGACACGATTGGACCGAGTGGTGAAGCACATGATTGCCAAAGCGTTGTGTAAAGATCTGACGACGCGGACCAATTGTTAACATGTGACTGGTTTGGAAGCATGGGTTCCTGATTGTTTTGATATCTGATGGCCTCTCAGAAGGAGATTGTGTTTTAGCATCAGTTTTAGATGGATTCAACACTGGTGGCTTTAGCTGCTCAGTCTGTAGGTGAAACCCATCGGATGACCATCAACTGTATATATGATCAAGGAGCTATATTTATGGTTTTCTTGGGCAACTTGTCCCCCCATCCTACACAAAAACGAAAAAAACAAAAACAAAAAGAAAACCATCCTATCTGTAAGTCTTTGTACTGAATTTATATTTGAGCACAGAAATTTGAATCTCAGATTTGAGACCAGTTTCAACTATCAATCACATCAGTTTGGTGCTGGTACTATCTGGTATCATAAAATCGATAAAAGGCTAATTATCCATCAGTATCAGTTCTTGGTTGGAATATTTGGTAGGCACAAATATTTGGGAAGCTGGAATGTCTTATAAAGCAGTACACGTGTGGTACATTTGTGCTCCACTGAAAGTGAATGAACGTGTGTAGCAAAATCTGAGTCTGGTATTTTGGATTCTGTGATTGGATTGCGATTTTTGCTTAACCTTGTGATTGCTTATCCTTCATATGGATTGTGTAACAGATTGGAGCAGTATCACAAGTAGGATTAAGACTATGAACATTTTGACTTAAAAATGTCAATCTTGAGGACTCTAAAATCAAAATTACTTCTACTGGACATGATTTAGAATTTAGAAATAAAAAAAAAATGTCAAGCGTTTTATCCTCCTTTTCATTAGGAAAATAAAAAAAAATGAGAGATTTTATTGACAAACCATATTGCTTGGTAACACGAATTTAAAGGAACATAATAGTGTTCAAAGAGAGGATTGGAAAAGGAAAAACACCTCCTCCTTCCTCTTCTAAAAATATCACTCTAAATATTTTCTAATAGAAAACCAACACAGTAATATAAGCCAGTCAATTATATAATTATAGCATATTTCTAGCTTTTAATATACCCTCAGAACAAAAGAATGTGAGACTATCAGCCCATTACTTTGCTAGTGTTATTAAAGTCATCAAGTTGCCAATACCACATACTGAAATTATATAACCAATGCAATCGATCAAAAATTTCAATCTTTCCACTCTACCAACCAGATATTGAAAGGAACTTTGGAACATTTTTCTCTATATACAACAAAAATTTTAATCATGAACACATACATCAGTAACAGAAACCCTGACCAACTTGACAGTGGAAAAGAAAATTTTGGGTTTAATAAATTAGTGTGGTTGCACAGACAGCTTATATGAAACTTGCTGCTATTTAATTTTGTCTCCGATGCAAACCTCCCTAAATAAAAACATAAATTACATCTCCAACCTCCTCTTTGTTTTCTACATGTTCAGTGAGAGCTTTGCCGCCACAAGATTTTGGATTTCGAATATTGTTGGCTTCACAAGCTAAATAGGATGATCAGCTGATACTGCCAACAAATGCCAAAATGTAAGCAAGTTTAACGAGAGCTCTTGTAAAGTATTTTTCTTCCAAGCTCTGGTATGTCGTGTCGGCTTACGGATCAAAAAGCTACAACTAATTCTGAACTGAGCCTTGAATCATTGATGTGAGGGATGGGAACACACGGGCTCTTTTCAGTGAACGGGCTTCACTTTTTCCCTGTGAGTACTCCTCACCCAACGGCCACCTTGGACGCAGCTCAAACTGTCAATGAAAGTCAAACAGTTAAAAGAATAATTTAAATGTCGCATTGGCTACATGCAGAATACTTATTGGATCAACAGGTTAGCAGATACGAAGCATGGGCACGTTATAGATACCTATACAATATGATACAAAATATATATGACGACAATGCAACAAACCAAACAGTAGATTTCAACTAAACATAGAGCTTTTGTATTCTATACATACACCAAATAGCATGTCCTTAAAAATATTCATGCTTTTTAGATTGATTATAAACAATGATATAAGACAAGCTCATGATGGCAACAAATTGTATTACAGGTACAGCTAAATGATTTTATATGGGATAGCCAGTCTGAACTCACTCACCAAAAAATTGCTTGGGATAGCCAGTCTGAACTCACTCACTCACCAAATGATTTTATATGGCAACAAATTGGAAGTCATCATGTAAATGCAATCGACAACAAATGCTTTACTTCTGGATCATCAACAGAAGCATAATTCTTTGTCTAGGATAAGTTGCATTACCAAGTAAACAACTCACAATAAAGAATATATCTGCCAAGTAAACAAAATCATACCTACACCAGTTAAGAATGAACAAGGAGATTCAGTGCAGCTACAAATCTAATGCTAGGAAGTCACACTTGTGACTTACTCATCTTTATATTGCTCTTCATAAGTCATAATTATATCAGATATTCTTGAACCGCTACTACAAACCTGATGGATTCTTCCTCCCTTGATACATAGTATTGATAGTTTTTCTAGGCCAAGAAAAACCATTCTTGCAGAACCTTCTAACTTTATAAAAAAAGAATTTATCTTCACTCTTCATGGCATCCTCACATCAAATTTTAATATGCATCATCTCAATACGTTTCCATGATCATACTCCCCCAAACTTTAACATAACAATTTCTATGTATGAAGATGGCAAACTCTGGTGTAAACTTCTAAGAGTTGGATTGATCAGATTGACCTGGCTTGGCTGATCAAACAAATGTCCAAACTATTGAAAGGGTCTCATTTCAGTCAAATGAGTTTTCCAGCTCTCCTTCCTTTTCTTTTGTCAGATCTCTCTCCACAATTTTGCATCAATGTTGATTTAGTAAGATACCATCCTCCTGAGAGGTGCTAAGCAAGGATCACTGTGTTGATTGACACATGCTGATACAAGTCAAAATGTACCATGAAGACATCGACTCAACATATTGACTTGTGCTAGAGCTGTGGACTTTATTACTAGGCTAATTTTGACAATTTCACACCCAGAAAAGTGGCATGCCCACAGGAACGATACCAAATGGTACTGTGGCAAAAAGGTATTGGTAATTTGGTACATCTTCATGCCACCAAGCTGCAATCCTTGGTTCCAAACATGTCAAGAATGAAGATGATGCTCTTATCTGTTGCTGACCAATTTCATCTTTCTCCTTTCCTATGGAATCAAAAGTCTATGCTGCAATTAATGGTGTCAAGGAGAGAGAACCTGGAAAGAGTAATGCCGTCTTTTGGCTGAAAGCTAGCAAGAAAGGGACTGATAAAGCCTTCCTAATCACTGAACAAACACAACCTTTAGCAGCTTATTCACCTCCACCCTAGTGGAGATCTCCCATATCTGCAGAGAAGCTAATGCAGCAGCAGACTAGCCATTAAAGCAACCTATTCGCTCAAGTAGATGCCACATGGGAATTTACATTCACAAGAAATGCTACAAATTGCTGAAGAACTGCACTTATATCTTTTATAACTGATATAATATGTAAATGGTCACAACCACTAGATGATTTAAGCATGTTCCTCATAATTAAAAAGAATCATAGGACAAACCATAGCATCTTCAGGCTCGTCAGCAGGTGGTGGAGGATCAAATCTTCCTAAAAGAAAGTGCTCTATCCCAGTCCAAGCAACCATAACACCTATTATGATCATCAAATTGATTTTTGTCAAAATTAGATGTTCAAAGCAGATAAAACAACATTGAAAACCAAACGTTCTTTGCTCCTAAATTTCATAACTTGAACAAAAAAGCAAACATCATGAGCCCAAACATGTCAAAAAAATTGGAACATGCACATAACTATCCTTTTGGAACCATCCTAAATTACCTAGATATGAACATACTGCCATTACAAACATATGACAACACATACTTCATGTTCCACAACAAGGAATGGGCATATTACAGTAAATCTATTACATGTACTTGTGCAAGTTTCATAGTAATTGAAGTGTCTAGGCAGGTGACTTTGGCCACTCAAGCAGTTCATTTGGGCAGTAGGAAGAACAGCACTTTCAAAAGCATTAGCATCTCAGCTATGGTATATCATACTACAGTCATGTCAATTACCCAAATTATGAAAGAAATCATGAAGCTTCCATACCATTGTCAGTGCAAAGACTTGGAGGAGGGCATACAAGTTCTAAGCCACTATTCTCTACAACATGACTCAGACGAGCTCTGACATACTTATTTGATGCAACACCTCCTGAAACAACCTACAAGATACAAGGGAAGTAAACTATGCATGTATTATGAACGAAAAATGGGCACGTTTCAGTTCAAAACAAAGTAACAATTCAGGTACCAAATATTTAATAGAAGGTTCAATCTTCAATGCCCATTCAATTGCTCGCTGACATCTCTCCTCTAGATGTAATACAGCAACCCTCTAGATAAAGCATTTAGCTTGAAGCTACATTATACAATTTAGCAAATAATTTAACTTCTCAAGGAAGTGTACCAACCTGGAAAGAGGCAGCAATATCTGCTCGAGATCTTCTATCATCCAAATTTGCCAAAGAAATGGGATTATGCTCCATGCTTCTGCAGATAACATACAAAGAATTACCTTTTAAAGGATAAGATTATAAAACGTAAAGAGGGTTGCTTAAAGAATGAATGTATAAAATCCTCTCTAGATTCTGAACTAACTTGGCGATATGTCTATACCATATTACAAAAAGGCTACGAACACCTCACCAACTCATTTCAAAGAGATTTTTGTCTCAATTTCTGATGTCATGCATATCCAGATACAAAGGACATTGGTCTTATGCCTCTGAATCAGCAATAGTGCCTTTATCTTAGAGGTATTTATGAAAGAATGAAAAAAAATGATGTTGCAGTGTTACTGTATCTGACCAGCACTTAATATTCATCTGAGATTGTCTAATTTTAAATGCCTTGTAAGCCATCAAAAATATGTCAGTGTTCTATGCATTACAAGAACCAAAGGGATTCCATGAATCATATGAATGCAGTATTCCACAAGTGGACTAAGCATGTTTTTAAATGGATTTTCACAACATCACCATCATTGACTTGATGGGTTTCTAAAAGTACTTACATTCTGCATTATTTTTACAAAATTGAAGAATGCTTGAGATCTTTTCTTGTTGACAAAATTGAAATAGAAAGGGTGAAGAATTCTGATGAGAAGTCAACTTCAATATCATGGCTCATAAACATAAAATTCACCACATGTGGTATAGAACCATAGATCATTTTTTTCCTCTCTGTATGCTTCTTCTATGTCTCAAATTACATATCAAATGCAAGTGCCATACAGACAAGGCAGTTCCTTGCAGATCCTTTTGGATTAACAAATTATTTCAAAATGATTCTGTCAGGTCCTTTTTTATAATGTAGATTTCACAACAATATTGTGGCACCTTCAAGTAGACAACCACAGATCTCCATTGTCAGGGCCACGTATAACTAATTTCTCATCCTACCATGACTTGGTGCCATGGTCTAAATTGGAGTGAGTATCATGTGCACTGACCAGTATTTACCAGTCCAAGCTGGGCCCTTTATGCAGGCTGCCTCATACTGAAAGCATACACCACATGCCACTTCAGAGTTCAGACTGGGCAGATCTTAGTGTTTTAGCATTGGAGACCAGCCAATACCAAAATACAATACCACCCTCTTTCACTCTCTCAAACTCTCCTACTTTTAATCTCTTTCTCACTCCTTTCTCTTATTCTCACATTTGTACTCTTAAAACTATACAAAGCTGTAATTTATGGTTTGGATCAAGCTTTGACGGCTAATTAGGAAGGATTAACTCCTAAGTTAGAGGAAGAACTCTCTAATCACATGTATGCGTTGTTTTCCCAAATTTTTTATGATTTATGAGATGATTAAACCTATTCTATGTTCTCAATGTCTAATATGTTGTTTAAGGTCTTTACGATGATAGAATAGTATTAATTAGGAAGTAATTAAGACCTTTAATGTTGTGATTAGTATGTTTAATACTGATTTTTTCGAAATTAAAGACTTAATGAGTCAAATCTTTATATTTTATGCATACTAAGGTGATTTACATGTTTGTGATGGTTTAATTAGATTTTAATTAAGTTTTTTAATGTTACGATTATTGATTAGTGGCTTTAATGATGATTTAATCAAAATTTGATCCATATTGGATCAATTCAATGGATTACATGTTAATAATAGTGAAAGATGAGTAATTAGGGATTAATTAATTATGTTAATTCTGTGAATAGTGAATTTAATATTGATTTGATTATAATTTGATCCATATTTGATCAATTAAATGTTTTTAATACTTATTAGAGTGTTTGACATATTTATAGTGGTGATAGAGGAACAATTACGGAATAATTAACCATGTTAATCTTGTGATTAGCGTATTTAGTGATGATTTCATTATAATTTAATCTATATTGGATCAAAATTATGTATTTATTGTCTCTTAGGGTGTTTGATATATTTATAGTTGTAAAATAAAGCTAATTAGGGTTTAATTAATTTTTTTAATACTGTAATTAGTGTATTTAATGATAAATTTATCATTATTTGACCCTTTATTAGGTCAATTTTATATATTTAATAATTATTAGAGTGTTTGACATATTTATTGTGGCAAAAGAGAGCTAATTAAGGAATAATTAGTGTTTTTAATTTTGTGATTAGTGTATTTAATTATAAATTCATCATAATTTGATCTATATTGAGTCAATTATGTGTTTAATGTCAAATAGATTGATTGACATGTTTATAGTGGCAAAGTAAGGTTCATTACGTATAATTATTTCAAATTAAGACTAATTGCAGCTTGTTTATTTGATTTAATTTTGGTGAAAACATGACACCAAAGAAATAGACATATGATGACGCTTAGAATTATGCCCGAAAGATAGACAGTAATCATCATCATTGGCAATACATTTATTATGATTACATCGACAAAGGTGGAGGAATCATTCGGGTGAAGATGCATTTGGCTAGCGGGTATTCCTATATTACAAAATGCAAGAAAATTCTAACAAAGGTCCATAAATCATTTTAAGGTAAGTTACAATAGGCAAGAGCAGATATAATTAAAAAAAAGGCAAGAGCTAACTAAGAATACTACAGAGCTACGTATGAGTCGGTTTATGATGACTATAAGGGTCATAGCGATGATATCGACTCGAATCTCAAAGTTGGTATTCGTGCATCACTAGAGCATCAATACATGTATAAGGAAGCAATGAGGCATCAACAACCTGACTCACAATGGGAGTGGCGGTGGTAGTGGGTTTGCACCACAAGGATTCTAGACGTCGGCCAACATGTGGCATCCAACTACCCCTCCTCAGTTAAGTCGGATTAGTAGCATGAGGTAGGGTAGAATCTGAAGTTTTATTAGAAGACTTGGCAGGAGGTCACCACTAGATATTATTGATATGATCCGCAAACCTATCCTTCATAAACAACAAAGCAAACACAGATTGATGATGCATATACAAAAGAAAAAAAACGGGATATTAAGAAGGCAATAGCTATTGTTCAACTTCCACAAGATTCCAGCAAACACAGCCTAAGGTCCATATTATCAAAACATGGTCTCTTCTATTCAAAAGATTGACACAGGGATCCAACCTCCAACATCGAAGGAGATCCACAACATGTACTTAGATGAGGAGGTGATAGAATTGAAGGATTGAATCAAATCCTTCAAGAAGTAGTGGGACGAATATGAGGTGACACTGATGTATAAAAATTGGACAGGGCCAACAAGAATGAGTATCATCAATTTTCTTATGTATTGCAACAAACAAATATTTCTTCATAAGTCAATTATTACTTCCAACAAGATTCGAGATGCAAACTATATTGAGAACCTAATTAACACAGTGGTAAAGGAAATCAGACCATAGTACATTATCCAGAGAGTCATCGCTAATGGAGCCAATTTCAAAAAAATTAGTTTACAGTTGATGAAAAAGGGAAATATTGTTTTAGACTCCATGTATAGTTCATTGCATGGATCTAATGTTGAAGGATATTGACGAGCTACTATAAGTAAACAAGTGTGTAGCTTGGGCACAATCGATCACAAAGTTTATATATAATCATCTTTGGGTATGCTCTCTGATGCAAAAGTATACAGATGATAAGATACTCCGACCTAGAGTCACTCGGTTTGCTACAAATTTCATTGACTTCAAATCAATACAGCAAAAGAAGTAGGGTCTCAAGACAGTAGTCACCTCACAAGAATGGTCTGATTCTCAATCTTCGAGATCGAGCGATAGAAAAAAAGGTGGAAAAGACTTCTTCTATAATTTAGAATACTATGAATAAAATTATAATAAGAGTGGAACCACTTTACGGTGTCCTCCGTAAGGTCAATATGGACAAGCATCCCCAAATGTCTTATTTTAGGCATAAATTGATTACAGCAAAAGATGAGGTCAAGAAAGCATTCACAAATGATCTTAAGGTCGAACAATACTTAGATATCATTGATCGAAAGATCGAAATTCATATGAACCAAGACATCCATAATGCAAGTAAATTCATATTCAGTGTAATTTAATCAATAAATTTTAATATTTATAAAATTCTTATTAACAAAATTATTTGTCTTGTAGCGTATTATCTAAATCCAGTAATTCAATTTCAATATAATCTTGGAATGCGATCAAATTTATTGTCAACATTAAGAAATATTATATATCGACTCTTGTCAAACTCTGTCAATACAATCCATGCTATTATAGAGGGTCAATTATTTCGGAAAACAATCGATTCATTCTCCAACGGTGTAGCAGTACCATGTCGTTACAATATGGATCCTAGTAACGGAAAGTTACACACATGTTGATTATAAACTATACTTGACATTAATTATTTGTTATGCTAATAAAGTCATATTTATATCTTTGCAGTCAAGTGGTGGTTATAATTTGGAGGGGATGTACCAAATTTAAATAAAGTAATCATCCGTGTACTTTCGTTGACGATGACATCGAGTGGTTACGAATGTAACTAGTCAACGTTCACATTGATTCACACAGAGGTCTGCAACAAATTATCATATAGACGATTAGAGAAACTGATATATGCCCACTACAACATACGACTGAGGTTGTGGTGTACTGAGCTGCACAAAAAGATAGAGGAACTAGATATTGATCCCATCGACCTCCAATACTACAACGTATATTTATAGCTGATATTAGAGTAGGTCATAGCAACGGAGAACCAAAAGGATCCTTTACTTGATGAGGTGAGAGATCCTTCACGTCCTTAAAGTTTTATAACCGAGGCAATAGAAGAAGACAAAGCATATCCCTAGCAAGAGGAAGATCTCCCTCAGTCCGAATGTAGCTGAAGGAGTCAAACAACATCGAGTCAAACTACTTGAGGAACTAAAGAAACCAAATCGTAAAAATCATCCGCCTAGCATGCAAAGGCAAAGGCAAAGGAGAAGGCAGTAGCATTAGTAGCACCGTTGGAAAAAATCGAGTCAAATGACGAGACACCTTCTCAATCATATTCAGCAATTGGCTCAACCCGGAGACATGGTAACGACGTGGACAGTAGTGCCCTGACTAATAATGATGGCAACGCCGAGTCAATAGTCCCGTCTACACAATTTAAGGGTGGTGCATGGACCTAAGAACAGTTATTTTACACATGCCACCTATGATTCAAATCATGAAGCTCGACGAGGTACTGGTCAAGTTTATACACGGAAAAAAGGGAAGGCAATGGATGCTTTTAAGCAGATGCGATAGAGCCTACATAACGTAAACAGAGAGCGGAGCTCGTCATATTCAAAGCTATCATATTATGAAGAGTCTTACAACCAATAATAATACGGTGATAGTTGGTCATTCTTCTTCGAGCAGCTGTACAATATCGATCTTATGATACAAAGTAACAGATCAATGGTGAAAGTAGAAATTCTAGTATTCTCCAACCTCCGCACTAATACATGCCACAATCATGCTTGCCTCAAGAGACGCCTCGGACACGTGTGGTTTATGACGATCAGACTACGACCATCACCACATTAATGCACTAATAGCATACAATGTATTAGTATACTATGTCATGGGATTTATTTTTGGATTAGGTCCAACACACATATCAAATTGATATACGAATACATAGGATCGAGGACCCCGATTCATCGCCCGTGGAGTCCCGTCATTCTTTTTGGTGGTAGAACTAGGTATATCCATCGATCGATTACTTGATTCATTTGAATCTTAAAGTTTAAGTTATTTAACAAATAATCTAACAATTCAAATTATTTCTTTGTCGATAATTCAATACTAATAAAAAGATAGTCTAAAATATACCACAAAGCTACTTAAAACCTGGAAAAGATATATGCCACTATTCTTTTATAATTTATATTATTTTTGCTAAAATTATACTAAATTTATATTTATCTTTAACTTAAAAACCCTAATCTAACTTTTGTTCTATTTTTTAGGAATTTTTTAGCTATTTTTAAACATTTTTCTGTGTTGTTAGTATGCCCCACCATACCGACAAATGGTATGTCAGTACGAAGCAGTACATACCGTACCCAGTGATTTAAAAAGCACTAGGCGCCAAAAGGCACTAAGGTCCAAAAACGCTCGAGGCGCTAGGCGCTCGGCCAGGCACTCACCCAAGCGAAGCGAGACGCTAAAATATAAAAATATATAATATAATTAATAAATATAATTATTTAAATAAAAATATGATATTAGATTAAAAAATCTTACAAAATCACAATATCACATTAACAAAAAAAATCTCAAAATTCAAAACAATGACAATAATTTCAAATAAATAAAAATTAGCAGTATTAAAATCAAAATAATATATTATTAATCTAATAAATAAAAAAATATTGTTACTAGTATACAATTAACAGTATATTGTTAATATACTGTTAACAGTATACTATCGAGTCGATGTCAGAAGAGGTAGCAGCGAGCAGCGGAAGCGGGAACGGGAGCGAGAGAGGCGAGTGGCGACAGTGGCAACGATAGCGGTAGCAGCGAGCAGCGGGAGCGGGAGCGACGAGCGGTGACAGTGGCAGTGGCAGCGATAGCGGCAGCGACAGCGGGAGCGGCGAGCAATGATAGTGGCAGCGGTAGCAGCAAGCAGTTGTAGCTGTAGTAGTAGCAGCGGGAGCGACAGCGATAGCAACGAGCAGCGGTAGTAGGAGCAGCGAGCGACGGCAGCAGGAGCGACGACAGTGGCAACGGTAACGACGAGCAAGGTTAGGGTTGGGGAAGTCGCGAGAGGGATGTTGGGAGGCAGATATCGGTGCTTTAGTTGGTTCAATCGAACCAACTGAAGCACCGGAGATCGAACCAAACGTAAAACACTGGTTCGGTCGCCTGGTTTAACCCGGGCGCTCGCCCGAAGCGCCCGGCTCCTGGGCTCGAGCGAGCGCTTAGGCGGCGCCTCTTTGAAGCGAGGCACTCGGGCCCCGCCTTGCCCGAGCGCCTAGGCGAGCGCCCGAGCGCCTATTGAAATCGCTGACAATACCATCGACTGGTCGATAAATCGATTTAGATTGCTAAGGCGAACTTAATCGCCACATTGAATTTGTGAAGCATAATAGTCAATACGCTTCACATACCGCCTGATAAGGTTGAGATCTAACCATTACCAATGGTACGATCATATTTCGACTAGTACCAAGCTAAAATTGACCATTTCAACCCTTGAGGGTCAATTTGACCGTTGGGAGCTGTTTTGAGCTTATCAAAGCCCCACCCTACCCCTATTTCATTGGCTCATACTCACTCATTCTCACTCATTAAAATGTGTTTAATCTCCCCAATTGGTGATAGTGGCGATTAATTTAGATAAATGAGGGAATTCAAACCCAAGATATAATAAAATTCAAACTCCAGGATCCACACATCTTGTTTATGATCAGCATGGAGGAAAGGAGAAGGCAGCCAGTGACTTTGAGCAATAGAGCCTCTACAATTTCAATTATGATAGGAGCTCATTATATTCATAGTCCATATTGCGAAGGTTCTCATAGCCAATTGATGCTTGATCATAGCTAACAGATGTTTGGTGATAGTTGGTCATGTTTTGGGGTCTGATTGTCCTAACACCACAGAGAAACATGTTCTACATGATCTTACTTACCTTAGGAGGCTCCTAGGACAAGTGTTGTGATGACGATGAGGCAACAACTATTACCATAATGATGCATCAATGATGCATGATTTTCCAATATAATGTATTGTGGGATCAGTTCCAAGATTTGGTCAAACAAACCAACCATATTGAGATATTACTTCAAAGGATCAAGGATCCCGATCCATCAGCCATGGAGTTTCATCATTCAATTTCAGTTGGTGTTAGCAGCAGGTATATATTAATGGCATCTCGAAAGTTTATCTTGTTCAAATCTTGGAGTTTTGACACCTAATTCAACATCACATCTTCTTTTTAGGTAATTCAAGATCAAAAGAAGCAACTTACAACTTTCTTCGATGAAGGAATGTGTAACAAAGTTCTTCCTCGATGGATCCGAAAAGATAAATTTCAATTTTCGATCCATATAGCCTATAATTTCCATTCAATTATGGCTTATATATAATATACTGGCCCGATAAGGAATCGATGCTGGTACAAGACGACAAACGTTGCTTAATGCCAATGTGCCACACATCGTTTCAAACCTTGTTTGGTGCTATCTATATCTTTCCATGAGCATGATGACATCTTTGTACATCTCTACCAATGATGTCATCCAATTCAACATTCATACAGTACTTCTAGACACCTTCCCTTCATTGCTCAAATAGTTTAAACCATCCAACATTTCTTTTCCTGTAAGTTTCCCCTTTCCTTTTTCTTTTGCCGCAAAGGCATCAGCTAATCAACAGTGAAAGGCCATCCGATTCTACTTGCAATCCCTCAATTCAAGAGATGACAAAATTACTGCTCTAACTTTTCTTGAAGAATTACACACACACACACCTCTTTTGCCCTCAGCACAGTTCGATTTGAGTATCTAATTCTTTGTTTGTTCCAAACCTTCAAACAGAGTTCCACTTCTCATGTGCTTGGCTATGTGCTTTAAGTTTAAATGCAAAAACATAACCATGGTAAAGTGACAATTTCCTTACATCTTTCTTGATTCAATAGCCAGTCTAACTTGTGTCTTTAGACCAGCATATGAGAAATTGCAGTCCTTGTGTTGCCTCATAGGAATCTGAGAAAAGAGCAAGATAAGGACAATAAGTTATTCACCTCTCCAGATAATATAGTACTAAACTAAAATAAATGACTACTTGTGATGGTTGCCCTCTGTTATATATGGTACTTAAGAACTAAAAGTTATCAACATCAAACTTACCGAGAAATTAATCGAGTTCGCATCACCTTCAAGAGCAAGCTCTTCTAGAGCAGGGCCACCGCCTTTCCTCATGTCAAGGCCAAGCCATCTCGCTGTCTTGTCATATGCCTCACCAATTGCATCATCTATTGTTGTTCCAAGTTGAAGATAATGACCTACTTTGTGAGCAAGAATAAGAAGATTGTGCCCTCCTGACAAATAAATAACAAGAATATATGGCTTAGGCCTGCATTCCATTGGTAAAATAATTAACATGGTAAAAGAATCCTAATCAAAGGGTTCTGATGCATCTCATTCCTGATTGATTGAATCAGATATGAAACTGTGCATTTTTTCTTCTGCTTATGGTGTAGGCTTGAGTTTGAGATACTTAGACATTCAAGCATCATTAGACTATGATCAGGGCGCTAGAAAATACAAGGTGTTGGTTGACTATGGAAAGCATTCAAGTAAACCACACATATGGCAGTGATCTGTTATAAAAAATAAACAAAGACTCAGAAGAATGCATTTGCTGTTTTCCCTCCTGTCATTATGTCTACACAGTACATGTAACTTACAGATTCGAAATATAAACATAACAACAAATTAAGATAACAGTCACCAACAAAGACATGCAGAAGTGCATGCCTTCCCCACTGTAGTGGAAGAAATAATCTACACAAGTGTGAAGCTCAATCATCTGCCAATTCCAACAACAAAATAGAAAATACTTGTTACAGTAAAAGATCTGCAACTGGATGAAAGCAGCCAGTATATTTATGGATGGTACTTCTTATGAAAAAACATAAATTACATGTTGTAAGTTCAGTCGCAAAAGTGTCAGCATAAGTGATTTACCTGAAATAAGAAGTGCTAAAAAAGGAAACTGAAGGTTCCTCTCAATCAGCCTGGAAAGAGATAGTTTACCATTAGAGAAATATAATTCCAGTAAATGCAAAAGATAAGAATAATTCTCAACAGATTCAGAAAATTGTTACATAATCAAATCCATCTAGTATGTCATAGATTCATAATCATTTATTTTTGCTTCTTGTAACACATGTAAGAAACAAACTAAATTTAATGTTCATTATAAAATGCCAACCGATGATAAAGCTTGTTTCACTTACTAGTAGTTTTCTTTAAAACACCTAACTCACTTGTGTTTCTTTTGTCAGACTGTCTGGTACACACCTGATACTGAAGAAGCCGAAGGAAATCCCAGCATTCACTCATCCATAGACCAATGGGATTTGATAAGAAGCTAACATGGCACTTCCATAGCTAATTATGCTATCGTGAATATGGTGTGCATGTGATTCCTAAGACTATTATCTGCACGGCAGTAAGCATCAATAGCCACCACATATATTGATGCCTATCTTGTGTTAACGAAGGTGACAGTAGCCATGTGGCATATGGGAGACGCATTGAACCCTGTTACGAAACATTATGCCATGTACCTATCTGCATCAGCAATAAAATGTACCTATCTGCATCGGGTCATTAAGGCCTTCAATCCATTTCATATTTTAGTAATTTTCCAGTATTCTTTATGCCTATATTAACTTTCTCCTTACACGATGTACAATCATCATGTACTAATTGTGAGATGGTTGATGAAACCAAATTGTGCATGAAGTAGGTGAGTTGTGTGACAAAGTGAGTGATGGGTGGGCAAAATGAAATTATGCTATATGGCCACACTAATCTATAATAAAGGCTTTAGTTTAATATCTTCAACATAAGGACTAAAAGGATGTGGATAACATGATTTTTTTTGTCATTTATATTAATCTTTCTAGGATTATAATCAGTGAAGTCATCGGCCGCTCACCTAGGCCCCCAGGCAAGGCAAGGCCCAACTAGTAGGCTGGGCAGGTGAGTTCAACCGGGCGTGGCCCAGGCAAGCGCTGGGTGGGCCTGAAAAATGGATTGAGGACCTGAGAAATGTAAACCTTACACAAGAAAGAATGTTACATGAATGGTTTAAGATATTAATTGAAATAAATATATCAAATACTACTAACAGTTCTGAGTCTTTGGACCAAGACAATGCTACATATAGTTTCAAACCATTCTAAATTTTTTATCATTCATTTTTTCAGTGGTACTTGGTGATGCAGGTCAGGATGCTACCCGGTGTCCCAGTTGCATCAACTATTACCTAGCAACCAGTTGATACAGGTCAGGATGTTACTGAAACCAGTATTAGATGAGTATTTAAATCCATGGGTAAATGTTTCTTAAAAAATATATTAAATGGCCTTGACATTTACCTAGCAACCAGAGCATGAGCCTCCATATGATGGACACCAACTATAGGCAAATTGAAGACTCCAGCTAATCTTCGAGCTTTCTGCACACCAACTGTAATGCAGTTCAATAAAATCAATAAATTAAACTTTCACATGTCCGCATTCTATCATATGTTACATGATGGATATAACGAATTCTTTTCATGAAACCAAGATCTTTAAACACAAAAAGAACATCACGATATCAAAACTTGAGACCCATTTAAAATAACAAGAAATAGTATAACTTAGTGATGATGAAAACCGACACATGTTACAAGGACAAAAGGCTTTTTGTTGACTCTAATTTCACAGTATATCTTTTGCAATATATAGGAAATTTTAGCAGAACTGTTGCCACATGCCTATAAGCAATAGTTCATAAAGTTCTATTGGTGCCTAGTGTTTCAGTGTTCTTGTTTTCTGAGATGAGAAGAAAAATAGTATGGCATTTGCTTTCTTTCTTAGCAACCCATTGATCTAAAAAAGTGATATGGAACAGACCAATTACACTAAACGGTACATGCCATACATACCCCTCAAGCAAAGACTTAAGCCTGGTCCAATAGTTACAGCAACTGCTGAAAGATCATTTCCAGTCAATTTTGCATCATCAAGTGCCCGTTGAACAACCTGTTAAACTAACTCATAAGTGGCATGAAACCTAATGTAACTTCAAACAAGCACCATCAAGTGCTTAAACTAACTAAAAGTCAAACCTGGTCAATAACTAGTGAATGTGCTTCTTCAGCCATTTTGGGAGCAACTCCTCCATAACGTGAAAGCAGATCTGCCTTCATTAGATTAAATACAAAGCCAAGGTTAAATGTTCAATTTTTGCTTGTGAAACAATTTACTATAAAATTAACATATATGTAATTATCATACTTAACGCACTGCTTGATTATCAGTGTAAAAGAACCTTACACTAATAACTAAGCATGTATATACCACCATACACAATAATCTGAGATCTGAGAAAGAAATGGTCTTGAAAATCTTTAAAGATCAAATACGAAGTAGACTTTTTGACAAATAAAGGTCACATATCTATAAAAATTACATTGACAACAAGTACAATAAGATGGTGCAGAGGAGAAACCAGAAACCAATATGTTCCGGTTTATTTACCAGGATATAGATTCTATTAAAAATGTGTTATTCTACATGATGTATGACTCAAGGTTCTCAATTTCGATGTGTACCGCTCGGTATGGGCGGTACATACCGGTCCAAGAGGATACCGGTACACGGACCGTCCTCTACCGGACAGTACCAGTGTTTTGACTGGTACTGAGGCATACCGACCGATACTGCCCCGGATTTCGACCGTTACCGAGGCATTCCGATAGGTACGCCCTGGCATGATAGGTGAAAGTATTTTTAAGGTTTTAGGGTATACCATCGGTACGCCCTAGCATACCGATGGTATATACCGGTATGTATCGTACCGAGCAGAGCTCAATACGCCGATACGGACCGGTATTCAAAATCCTGGTATGACTTATCCCAAATACAAAAAGCATTTTGCTTTTTGTTCATAATATACTATGAATTTATATTGCAAGCAACATACTTTGCCAATGGAACCTTTTAATTTATTCTAATCAGGGTCCTACAGATTTTCCCTTGTGTATAATAGTACCCTCGGAAGAATATTAATGTAAATGTGCACAACTTGAGAAAGATTTGTCCTTCAATCCATAAAACATATATTGTCGCTGATGTGTTAAAAGTTTGTTTCTATTTTCAATCATAACTTCTGGACAGTGACATACATCCTTCCATTTGAGAAAAATCCTCAACTCACTTGTTATCCCTGACTAGATCTATTTCTAGGCCAAAAAAAAGATTAACTTGTAACTTGTAACATAATCGTTGGTGAAGACCAGTGTTTGATGTGGAGAGGTTAGCAAATCCAGCATATTGTCCCTACTTATATCTATCATCAAACTTTCATAATGCTGAACATATTAGGCTAATCAAATCAAATAGCAAATGATCCACTTATTTGAAAATCAGAATAATTTGCAAGGAGGCTAAAAATATTGTTTAAGGAAATTTATGCTTATAACTTCTGTATAGCTTGCTTTGTGCATACCTTCGTTGCCTGTTAACACTCAAAATTCATTACTTTGAAAAGAGAAATGTGATGAGGGACATGAATCTGACCAAACCTTATGTGATGTATATTTGAATCCACAAATAGATCATTGTTATCAGTCAATAAAGCATAAGAAAAATTCTGAAAAATAGAATGGTTCTCAAAATATAATTGACAAAGTTTGTGTGATACTTAAATGCCAATACTTGAAAATGCGGGCATATGAAAGATGGTAGAATCAACTTGAGCATGTTGATGGATCTTGATTATAAAGTTCCACCTGACAAGCTTAAGTAATGGCATTTGATAAGCATGCATGACATGACAATCATGACTCTAGCTGTTAAAAGGTTGAAAACAGGCATGCTATTTCTGTAGTAGACTATACACAGTACAGTGGTGGAAAATGCATACTTCAACCTCAACAAGATTGTGGAGATTTTAAACAACACACTCATACAATATGCACTCAGTGCAATATATCAATTTATTGACCATTCTCATGACAAAGGGAGAAGGAGATAGAGCATGCAACAATGTGTACAGCCTCAACCACCATCTATTGGCTCGATAACATAAAAGAGACATTCTATTTCTAACAAAGTCGATTAATTATCCTAACAGCACATGTTTTTATTATAGCAGTAATAGTTGTCTTTCCTACATTGACAGTCTAACTTACCTACTTCTTTAATCTATACTTGGTGCATCTCCTAATCACAATTGCAAGAATTGTAAACCAATGCATATATACATATAGCAGTGTAAAAGTTTGCCTCTCCAATTCTTAGTATCTTTAAATGAATATTATAAGAAGGAAATAATGTCATATGAATTGAATGCTTGATTTATTGTTGCCCCAGGATATAAGGGACTATATGGCCTACAGGATAAAGTATAAGATATAAAAAAGTTGTAGTAAGACAATGAAGCAAGAAGACATACAATCCACCAAAAAATAGAATTCTATTTAAAACTTCATCATGAATTGGGAACTCCCCTTAATTCTGTTTATTCTTAGTACCTTCCAATGAATGTTATTAAAAGGAATTAGTGTCACATGAATTCAATACTTGATTTATTACTGATGTTGACTCAATATATAACAGTATGTGTCTACCAGATAAAGTCAAAGAGGAAAGGAGAGTCTAAGATGATGACATCAAGGCACATGAAATCCACCAAAAGCAAGATTTATATTCAAATTCCATTCTGAATTGGTAACTCATTTTAACTCTGTTTATAGACAATAAAAACCACAAAGAATCTATTAAAATGCTAGCAGGACACATAATCATAGTTGCCACAAATACGATAGAAAACCGTATGAGTTAAATTGTGGAACTAGTTTCAAAATATATCTTGCCAAGAAGACCATATAAAAGAAGCTGATCAAAATCAACTAAAAACCAAACCATACAAGTCAAATTGATTAAAGCATTTTCAAAACTGACCTAGTATAAATCTATCTGATCCTAAACCAACTACATGCTAATAATAGGCTCCAGCGAACTGTGTTGCCAAAGCATCTCATAGCACTGATATACTGAATGTTCTTAATGTATATTCAAAGTATTTCATTGTACTATTATGTTTAACAGCCCTATATTTTCCAACTTAAAGCAATGAGAGTAACAAAAGCTGAAATTCGAAGGTCTCAAGTGGCCTCTCACAAACAATGGTCACATAACAAGTCACAGTCTCAAGCCGTTTGTTCCTCCACCCTGTTGGAGTGCAAAATATGAAGGTTGCATAATGCTAGCTTGAGAATTCCTATTATGAGCTAATTTGCTACCTTATTGCAACAGGAAGCTTTCCCACATATTTCACAAAGTAGGATAAATATAATTTTGATGAAAAATAAATATTGATTACTATGGAGTATCACTCACACTATTCTTCTCCTCCAGTTAAAATTCATCCTCTTGTCTTTATGTGTTTGAAACAGTGATTAACGCAAACCATGTGCCTTCCATCGGTAAATCACACAAAGCTTGTTAATATTGCAATTAGAAAATTGTAATCATTGATTACTAAGTAGTTTAGCTAACTGTTTGTACCTGTTGATACCCCAATAAAAAATCTGAACAAATCCAGAAAGACAAAAGATACACGCACATATAAGCTTATCATCGACTCCAGGTTAAAGTTCACAAAATTAATCCCAATATCCACACGTTTGCTATATTAAACTAAATAGGACATCAAAACAACATCTTTGCAATGAAATTGCTAATCATCAAACTCCACCGACCTCATGGCCCACATAATTGATAATATTATATTGAGAGAAAAAAGGGGATTTGAGACTTTTGAGTACGTACCTGGGAAGATACAACCTGGCTAAGGATATCTCCATTACCTCTAACCTAAGACGACATAAAACAACTCACACATCCGAAACGTAATATAGAAACGAAAAGCATCTACTCCAAAGCAACTATTACCAAGAGCTAAAACAAAGAACACAGAAGTTCGGAGAACTTACCACGGCGGCCGCAGTGTCATCGCAGCTCGTCTCGATACCGAGCATGATAACATCGTCGTACGCAGGTGGAGGCGACGACAGAGCAGAGAACAATTTGGAAGAGGACCTGGTCCAGAGATGGGCCCAAGATTTGGAGGTGTGCCTAAGCCTTGTGAAACGGGGAGCGGAAGATTTGATGCCAAAGAATGGGAGAGAGGATCCGAGAAGAAGGGAGAAGCGAGAAACTGAAAAAGGCGAAGAGGCGAATAGATAGGACGACATATTCTTGGACTCGCCGGCGGCGGAATCGGCGGCCAATTGTGTTTAGCGGGTTGGAGACTGACGGATGCGAGGGATGGGAACTGAAAGGGCGAAACACGTGGCTTGAGAGAGAAGCCCGATAGGGTCTGTTGTCGACGTAAATTACCAGCGATATATATATATATATATATATATACTTTTGAAAAAAATTTATAAGTTAGCGAAAATAACCAAATAAGATAGTAGAAAATAACGAAAATAACCACAACAAACTATAGAAGCTATGGGCGAGAGCGAGCCACCCCACTCCTTTCTTACGTAGATCGATAACGAGAGAGATTTGCGAGCGACAATAACAACCATAAAGAATCTTTTGTTGTTGAGTTTAGTGGACGGAGATGATGGTGGGTCTAATAGAGCATAGAGCTAGAGATAAAATGATCTTTTCATATTATTAAGAAGATTATGTGAAAATTTTGTTAAGTTTAAGAGCTATTTTGAAAAATTCTTAAATTTTAGATTGTGTGTGTGTGGAGCATCCCAGGTCAGCAAGCTCTCGTCTCAAGCAAAGGAGCCATAGAAACTATGCTTCCATCATTGAGTCCAACGAGGACCATTGCACCCTTGCCACTAAAGAAGTTCGACAAAGGCCTTGCTCTTATTATTGTACTTTCATGGAAGAAGGCATCACCCTTGTTAAGAAAGAAGAGTTACGAAGTTGTGACAGTGGCAACAACCCCTTCCACAATATGTCTAACGTGGTAGAGGGGATGAAAGGTAATGGGATGGAAGGTAATGGTGCTGAGCGACGAAGCAAGGTGAAGACTACTTTAGTAGGGGTCTAGGGGCAAAAATGTTATTAGAAAAAAATTCTCTATGAAAAATTTTTACAATTAGGATACTCTACAGGAATTTTTCAAATATAAGAGTTTTATTTTGAAATTTTACCAATATATATAAAGTGCTATGGAAATATTTGATAAAGTTAAAAATATATTCCTACAAAGTAGTACATAATTATGCAGCAATTTATTTACAAATAACATATTAACTTATCTTAATTAATCTAAGGATTCATAAGTTATATTTTTTAAATGATTTTAATATTAATCCCTTGAAATTTGAGTTAAAATTTAACTATTAATGATTTAAATTAATATTTGAAAAACCTATTAATTTTTTTTTTTTTTGCTGGAGGAATCCTAATGAACAATGGTGTGTGTGTATATATATATATTAATCCTAATGAACAAAACTTTTATATAATTTTAATATTAATTCCTTTTATCTTCACCATATATCCTTAAACATAAATTTTGAAAACTTATTATTATGCTATATTATGATCGTTTGAATAGAAGATTATTCAAATCTAGACTTTTTCCTAAATATGCTACAGGTTGACAAGGAGTCAGAATTTTGAATTTATATATCGAGACCCTACAAGATGATCATGATGTTATGGACCAATACAATCAAGATGTTTTATGCATGTCTTTAATGCTTTTTAGTTCTTATTTTCTATCTTTTTTTTATGTTTTCAAGTGTTTTCTCGTAGACAGCATATAGCATATATGAGATAGAAAGTACTCTCGTCAACCCTATTTTGATTTATTATAAATATTTTTATTTTATGCTTCTATCACGTAAAACTTGAAAATATTTTTGATTATCCATGCATAAAATAAAAAAATAATTAAAATAGTCTCGTTCTCATGTGTTATGATTGGGCTTCGTTCTAGTTAATAGCCTAGTTGGATGAAACATTAGCTATCTTAGCACGTTAAAATCTCGGCATAGGAGTAAATTAGGCCTTAGTTTTATGTGTAAGTGGTGATACAATGTCTTTAGTATACTTATTTTCTATTTGACAAAAATACTCAATGAACATTGCATCTTCATCTATCTTCAGAATCCTTACCATTTTTGTGCATAAAGACAACAAATTACTCGAACATTTTGATTTCGAAGTTAAGGTGTATGTCAACCCCTTGCAGATGAATATTGCTTGAGTAATTCCTATAATAACTAAGCTTACTCCGATGTGGACATGAGAAGATTACATCATAGCATGTCCAACAAAATTCCTATAATAACTTAGCAAATAGGCTCAGATTATTTAGTTTACTGTGTAAACCTTAGGAGAGTCTGATTAGATGCTAACGATGTACCTGGAGGCTTTATAGTATGATAGATAGTATGACGGATGATAGTGATAATAAAAAACACATCACTAAGAATCAAGATTAGAGATTTGAGATGATTATACAAGTTCTTCGGATATAATGAAGCCATTAATGATTCATATGATGTTGTAGGTATAAAGTCTGACTAAGATTTCATTTGGCATTACAAATATTTTTTTATATAAAATTGGGTACATAAACAGGAAACGAAGTCAAACAAACGGAAGAAGAGAATTTTTTTTTTTGAAAAATTATCTTATTATCATGGACTTAGCTGGTTTTTAAAAAACGGATTAAAGAAAACGCTTCACTCGGGATCTACAAGCAAACATTCAAGGAAATACTTCATAAACAATGCAAATTACAAACAGACTTTACAAGCCTCGAACGGTTGCACAACAAAAAGAGTCAAAATGATTCATTACAGATCGAATATCTCTCACAAGCCTTCGACCGTTCCTCTACATGTTGTGTGAAACATGAACAAATAGAAAGACACGGACATACATAAGTACTACATCAAACATCTTGTTTAGAACTTTGTTTGTGATATTACTGTTGAATTATATTTTACTGTGATAAAAAAAATAACTAAAAAAAGTTATTGAACTTGTAGCAGTTCCACTTCTATAAATAATTATATTTTTTGCTTAATATCTTTTTCTTCGATCCCAAGATTTACTTCAAAAATCGAGCAATTTATCTTTCATTTTTTCCAAAGAAGGAAATATATGGCATGAAACGACTGGTACCAATAATTTCAGGCAACGATCGTATAATCGAATTAATATATATATCAAAGGAATAGTGTATGGTCTTTGCTGATCCATATTCAATTTTAATTTAGGAACAATAAAGCTGAATGAAAGGAAACCATTGTTACAAAAGTCCATCGATCCATCGATTCAATTAATGATCCAAAATTTTTCTGCCATAAATAAATATGGAGCCTATTTGGGTTTAGATCCTACAAGTCCGGATACGGGTTTAGATATTGGGTCCAACACAGAACAAAACTTGGTCAGCAAGCAGTCAACGGTCAAACACTGAAACCAACTCCAGGGGCCCACGCGACCCCTCTCCCACCGCCATTAATGATCCCTTCGGCGGCTTCACCGACTCCACCCCCGCCAACCCTTCTTACTTCCCTCCACCGAGCTGTCAGCGGCGGAGCTCCTCATCTCCACCGCGCTGATTGAATGCCTCACCGAGCCCTACTTGATTTCATCTTCTACGTGAATGCGAGGTCGCCATTACTGCACACGTCCGGTGGCGTTTGCTTCGGTCACACATTCTCCACAAGTTACAGTGGAGGACCAATAAATGCATGAAAAGGTACGCACGTAAGGCATGTGCATGCAAGCTCTCTGAGTTCTTCTGTGGCCATGCTGAGTTGAGATTTTGCTTGGTGAGTGTACTGAAGATAGCTTGCAGTAGTTGCAAAATTTGCATATTCTTATCTGATTCATTTCATGGTGAACTCATCAGAGCTGACAGTGTTTAGGTGAAGGTGTTCTTCGATTAATTCCGGATCTTTTAGCAATCAATTCATCATTGACATCGGCGTGGATGCCGGTCGTAATACCGTGTGTGTCATGGATGTTTGATGCATAGTTTAGTATATAAAATAGAGAAGCTACTGGTGGGGAGATGGGGTTGAATTTAATGATGATAGGCGAGGATGTATGTTGTGTCGATGTTTCTTTTGTTTACTAACCATAGGATTTTGGTGGAGATCAGAAGATTTGGCAATTGATTGTTGTCTGAATTGAACGTGTTGAAGAGGGGAAACTGAGGACTAACAGCAAGTGGGAGGAGAGGAGATGAGATGACAACCATGCATGCATGCATGGTGATGACAAAAAAGATGTTTCCATCACTTTGCTGTAGGTTGACTTGTGATAACATGAAGTTAACTTTATCGCCATCCACAAAGCATGAAGAACATTACAATCATAAAAAAGATTTCCTAAATACTAACAAAAACGATGCTAGGTTTGGTATCTTAGTTATTGTAGAATTAATCATCAATGATCAAACAAGATGTTTCTTTCTCTTTTGTGTGTGATCTTGTTATCCACTATCAATAGTAAAGGATTAAAATAAGTGTCCTTAATCTGTTCACCATACAGAAAAGAAGGCCAACATCCATCAAAGATCAATGCAGACAGATGAAATAGTGTGTTTCCAGAGAGAGAGAGAGGGAGAGAGATCGATTACCCTCCTAAATTGTCTAGATCAATATTGATGCTACATCTCATCCAACAAATCAAATGACAACACTATTATTATATATACACTTATACCCAACATTTGACACAAAGCATAGACCCTTACATATACAAGTATTGCTGATATGCTAGTGTTTGGGTATATGTCGTCTTCTTCTTTATGCTTTTGTACACAGACAGTCGAAATGAATGCTGCCAACAGTGCATGCAGATACATTGTAAGATCACTTGGAATCATGCTAAGCAAAATCTAAGACGACTTTGTGACAGAAGCTTATAGCAACAATTTTCCTGTAGTGGTCACCTCCTAAACAAGTAGAGTGAAAGCCATCAACTCGAGGGGACCAATCTATCTTTGAAACATTCCACAGCGGTGAGCTACTAAACCCCTCATCTCATTACCATCCTGCATGTATCCTCGTCATTCCGATACCGATATCATGCACGCGTAGAGGTCACCCTAGTCACCGAAGTCACTAAATTTCGTTCTGCCAGTCACCACATACAAGAAATGCACGCTTCTTCTCTCTCTCTCTCTCTCTCTCTTCTTGAGAACTACTAGATAAACCAATCCTATCTCAAAGCTTAAACTGCTATCCAATCTTTAGGTCTTGGCAATGTAGGACTAATCCTTAGTACAACATCACACATGTACATCTCTTCGAACAATTTAACCCATCAAGATTGTCATATGCTTAAGAACTGAAGCATCAAGATTGTGGTTGATGCTTTGCCAACCTTGCTTAAAGATTTTAGGATCACATCTTTAATGTCGGCCGACATGCCGCAAGTCTTCCATCCCATGAGTTATGGAAGGTTCAAGTAGAAATTGACATGACACTGTGCTATGGAATTTACCTTCCATTAATTCTTCAACAAACTTTTAGCTTCTTCATAGATAATATGATTCACTCATGTTCATAGAAGAAACATCTTACATAGTTCATGCCCTCTATTTTATGAACTATGTTTCTACTTGAAGTGCTCTGGAACCCTAGAAATGTCCAATATAACTAGGCATTTGGTCTTGATACTAGTGAAAATGAAACCAAGTCTTTTACCTTTTCTTGTCTTTCTTCCTTCATCTTTGCTTGAGAGAAAATATTCATATTTTTTTCCACTAATCCAACAATCATTTTTTCATATATTCTTTTAGTAGAATCATTTCAAATGTTGACTTCCAAAACATTGGTTTGTGCTTCTTAGCTCTCGGTTTACTGTGCATACTGATGATCACAAGTCTCATGTGTTACAAACATTTATAGACCAGAAAGAAATGACTCCTCCCTTGATTCATCAATGATCACATGTTAATTTAGCTTGCTGCAGTCTAGTAAAAGTAAAGCACATTTCCATTGAAACCCTCAACCAGATATCTGATTCCAGCATCATCTTTTCCTGCAGTATATGTATACATGACATCCATCAAGCAATTATGTCATGGAGAAACTTGCAAAGTTCTTCTTTCTGTTTCCTCTTAATCCAAGAAAAAGGAGATTACTATTGGCAACCCTAATTCATTGAATACAGTATATATCAAAATTTCTTATAGCATTCCTAACCTAGTCAAGTTTGGATTCTAAAAGTCTTATGAGAAATGAAAAGATAAAATGGTGAAGAAATCTCTCTCTGGCACTCCTTGTGCGCAACTTGTTTTTAGGTCCATTTACTCCAGAAAATGTTGTTTTAAGAAACATACTGAATGCACAGTAATAAGATTCTGAATCGTTGTAACACTTGTGATTTTTAGCTTGTTTTCCAAATGATATTTGTGATAAAAATGATCGATAATAGTCATCAATTATGATGCAATAGTGCTACTTCTGCTGCTCCCTTAATCCAATTTTCCATATAGAATGTACAAATTATACTAACACATTGAATGTTTCACTATGACTGCATCTTTCTTGAAAAATGACATCCAATCTTTTTCCCAAACTTTTGCCAGATCTGTCAAATGTTTTCTGTACTCCAAACGTTTATCTTTTCTTAGATTATTTTGGTGTGATGAACCTGTGATTTACCACCAGAGGTCAAAAACCCAAAACAAAGACTAAAGGATGTGAGAAGAACAATAAAGTCAGAAGGACTACAGGTAACACTGTCCGGAGATAAGTGAAAACTAGTCACGGTCTTCACTTGATCTCATACATATTCTCCCGACAACAACAACTTAATCCACTTGCTATCGGATGAGATCTTGAAAGTGATTCTTTGAGATCTTGTACAGTCTCACGCATGCATGTATACATGGAGTTGAAATCCTTGAGAGCTCAAACCAGCAGCAAAACTTGATGGTGAGAAGACAGTAGAAGGTTTGAGAGAACTGGAGAAGACGAGGAAGCCAATCACCTACCTCAATGTAGCTACCTGCAAGCTGTCATCTTCTTGACATGTCTCCTTCTGATCTTTCACTCCTAAATGCTCCCTCCTTTCTTTTCCTACCCCTTGAGACGTCTACAGAAAGAGACGGTGATTGGTTTGGCAGATTCTAGTGGTAGTGTATAGTAGCAACCATCAGCTTCCCTCCTCTTCCTGCAACTTGCACTCATTTAAGGGGTTGAGCTGAGCGGTGAAGGGGTTTGGTGGTTCCAGATTGAAGCCGGCCATGAGTGGAGATGACGATGGTAAGGATGGGCACGAGCATGATCTCGTCATGCCCGGATTCCGCTTCCATCCCACCGAGGAGGAGCTGTTCGAGTTCTACCTCCGGCGTAAAGTCGAGGGGAAGCGGTTCAACGTGGAGCTCATACCATTCCTCGATCTGTACCGCTACGACCCATGGGAGCTTCCTGGTTCGTCTTCTACCTCGCTATAGCATTCGATCTCTGTGTTCTCCATTTGATCTGATGAACTGATACAGCGTTAGCTGCAATCGGCGAGAAGGAATGGTTCTTCTACGTTCCACGAGATCGCAAGTACCGAAACGGAGATCGGCCGAACCGGGTGACCAGATCAGGATACTGGAAGGCAACCGGTGCGGATCGGATAATCCGAGGCGAGAACCACCGTGGCTCCATCGGATTGAAGAAGACGCTTGTGTTCTACTCCGGAAAGGCTCCCAAGGGCATCAGAACAAGCTGGATCATGAACGAGTACCGGCTGCCGCATGGCGAGACAGTGCAGTGCCTGAGAGTAAGTCTGAGAAGCTCTCTCCTTTGTCGTTGTCTGTTGTGTGTCTTCAAAACAAGATCTATATTTCCCCGTACTGTCGACTCAAACCATGCAGGAATATGGATTTCCTTTTCGACATTCGTCAGTAAAGCACAGCTCTATTTATCAAATATAGCTACTAAAAATGATTTAATGATTATGATTTTGGAAGGAAAAACTGCCTCATTTGCTTCTCCTCTCTTCTCTTTACTTAGTTTTCTATCTGCTTCCTAAAACTCGTATTTTCCTTTGAAAGAAAATAATCCTCGAGCTCAATTCTTCTTTTGTTTCTGTCTTCCTTCTTTATCTGTTCAGGCCTATTTCTTGTCCCCCCCGTCTACTCCATCTCCTCTTTAATTCTCTCGTATTCCAAGTGTAACAAGATCTTAACTCTCTTGAAATGATATATACAATATAATTTCTTTTTTTTCCTGTTTATCTTGAATTAATCCTTCTATGAAATGATTCATCTAATACCTATTTCTCTGCCATGTGGCCTTCCTTTTTTCTCAACAACAGATTGTCCTCTGAATCAAGTTCTTCTTTTTGAGGAATAGTAATTCAAAACTAGAAAGTCTATCTCACTTTCTAACCCTTGTAACGCTATCAACCAAAACCTAGGTTTTGTCGGCCATGGAAGCAGTGGGATGAAGAGGAACAAATAGACCTTCGTTAGATTCTGTTGGAAATTTATTTACGATGTGTATGAGTCAAACTAGTCAGAATTAACATATATCAGATCAGACACCGATCCAATCCAAAAACTCAAGTTCTTATATTGTGAGCCAAACTCAATATCTTCGTTTAAATCTCTCGTGACACACGAATATTTTCTAACCATATCGCTTCTTGTATCAAATTCTTCTCTTCTTGATGTCAAACATGCCAAGCTCAATTTTCTTGTGCAGACTGAGATTTCGCTGTGCCGCGTCTACAAGAGAACTGGTGTAGTAGATCACCTCCAGCTCCCCGGACCACTGGCATCTCGGCCGTCATCCTCTCGAGGGACGGCAAAGCTCTCCTGCCCTCGCCGGCAACTCCCGGGAGTTGATCCTTCACTGACGCTGGTCATGGAGAAGGTGCCGATGCTGCAGGGTGCAACTCCAACCAACTTGTCCTCTCCCATACTATCTACCGTATCCACTGCATCCATGGAAGAAGACAGTGCTCCACTTCACCATTCCAAGAACTCCCTCCTTTCCTCCACAAACTACTCCATGACCACTCCTGAGATCGAGGAGCTCAACAGGTTTGTGAGTTACGACCACAGCTTCATGAGCCCGCCAAATACTCTATCAGTCACGGTGCCTCCACAGCCCCAGTTGGCTCCCCTCAACCAGCACACCATGTCTTTGTCCATGATCTCGGATAAGCTGTGGGAATGGTGGAATCCTCTTCCCGAGATTGGTAAGGATTATTCTGGCTTTAAGTGATTGCTTGCAGGTATATATATATATATATATATATGTGTGTGTACGTAAAATTGTAGGAACACTATGCATGGTATGGGTGAAAACTGGTTGTAGATTTGAGTGTGTACGTAAAAGTATCGACTTGCTTATTGTTTTATGATTGACTCTTGTTTCTTCTGATATGTATCCTCCAGTCTATGAAATATAACTTTTAGATAAAGGTACAAGAACAACAAGGCTAAGGATGGAGTCAAGAGCTTCTTGGACTAGTAAATTTAGGTTACTCTTCTTTGACTTGTTGCACATGAAATGAACATGACATGATTTGTGGAGATGAAAAGAGTCTACTGATCATTCTATAAAGGATTACAAAATGTATATTTCATGAAGAAGGCCATATAGATTGAGTTAGGTGCTATTAACACTATGATATTGAATTAAGCAAGAGGACCTAAGTATAGTTGAGAGATGCTTGTCATTTGATGATGTGCAAATGATCCATAAATCCAAGTAGCCTGAGCCTACTACACTTGCATACAGTTCTTGCATTGATTGGTCGGAGTCTTATTTGAAGCTGTGTGTGTGTGTGTGTTCATGATGAGGACCATTTCTCAAACTTCTTTTGATGACTTTGCTTGAATGATAATCTCCAACATTTTATCATCAGACCCTTGATAAAATTTGAATAAAGCATTTGTTTTCAATTTTTTTTCCTTTGATATTTTGAGTTGTTTCTTACTTCTCTATGTGTTGGTTCAATGGATCATCTTCAAAATCTCTCAAACTTTCATTTGAACACATTACATATATCTTAGTTCTCTTTCGTTGGTGTAAGCACTTGATCTTAAGAAGGCCATAGTGGCTTTGATATTACAATATGAAGGGATCAAGAGATATGGAGTTATAAAACTAAGGGAAATGTATGGACAAGACTACCTTTCTTTATGTCACTCACATGTTCTCACCACATCTCAAATGTTGCATACAACACAGGTTGCATAATATAGCTAATGGCTGCAAGAAAAAAATATCTTAATCAAAAGATCCATCATATTCATCTCCTAGGATAGGATCATTAGGCTGATCATCGTTTGACCATAGTGGTTTTCATTCTTCTGTACTCATAACTGTCGTAATGTATTATCCATAATAGCAAAGAACGAAGGTGCTGAGCAGTTTAGCTCGTAAAGATCTTGATAGATTATCGTAAGGTCCTAATAAATGAGTATATATGTGTATATATGTATATATGTATATATATATATATATATATATATATATATATATAAGAAACATATCCATATTATTTGAATCATTCCTTTGCCCTTCTAGCCAATTACTCTTATACCATTCATCAAAATCATTGTAATTAAACAAGAAACAATCAAACAGCTTATTCGAAAGTAGTTTTACAAACTTATACTAGAAAAAAATATGCCTAGCAGATTTATTATAACGATTAGTCTTTCATCTCAAGAAATGATATGCACTGCTATGTCATTTGGAGTTGAGGTCCAGACCCGTCGATTATCATCAAGTTACCTAATAAGCTTATGAATCTGATGAAAAGAAGCATTTAGAATTTAGAAACATAAGCGTAAGAATAATAGCATGCATCAAATATATTGAATGAGATGTGAATGTCTCATTTTCTAAGACATTTTTCATCTCTGGTTTTATTTCTCATGAGATTTCTCATCTTTCTAAGTATGGCTTTTAACAATTGTAAAGGAAAATGGAATAAGTTTAATTTCTAAGAAAAATTAACCATGCCTTCGTGATACATATTATCCTTACCAATAAAGTCTATCACATTAATCAAGATTGCTACTAAAAAAATTATGATTCATACGAACCAGGAGCAGCTCCTAACACCACATAAAGTTGCTAAAAGAATGTCTGTGAGCCAAACCACATTAGTGTTGATATAATTGTTTTGAATTGGGAACCACAATTACATATCTCTTAATATTTCTCAACTGTTAATCAAACAAAATCATGTGTTACATGATTGAAATTGCTTTGTCTCATATTTAATTGATACACAGGCTAGAAAGTTGAAAGTTTTTTCTTCTTTTGTGTCTAGCTTCATGTAACTTAAATATTATTTTCTCCTCATGAATGCATCTGCTTCATGTAACTTAAAACTATATTGTAATTTGTTTAGAAATATATAAACAAGTGAAACATATTTGAAGTTTCAAATCCATAGAGGTCGACAGTCTTTTTAGACATCTTTACAAAAAACTTATTGTCGACGAGATCTATCGTTTATCGATCTTGAAGCTACGCATTACAAATGGAAAACTGAATCCAAGTTTTATTATCACGATACATTCGAATGGAATAATTAATCTATTAACTTGATGTATCAACCAATAGACTCAAAATACTCAATTATTGTACACCTCCTGAATCCTTATAAACCAATTCAATTATTCTACTTCCGATGTGAGTCTAAGCTGTAAGTATTACCGATCTTTCCGACTTAAAAATTAGCCTAACTAGGGGTGTTATAATTTTTCTACTGAAGGGCTCGCCAAAAATCAAACCCCGCTCACTTGGTAAGGTTTGATGAACTCATCAAACCCAAACATAATCCAAAAACAAAGCTATAGGCCTCTATACCATTTGTTATAACTTGATAGCTGATTCTTTAACCGAGTAGAGTACTTAGACATAAACCATGAGTCCTAAATATGATGCTTGAGCTGATATTAATAATAATATATCCATCAAGTCCTAAATAAATCAATTCAAGTTTTCTCTTACTGATAGAGACTAAATTAGGGGCATTTTATGTGCTCAACATTTTGAGTACATATTTTGATTTTTGATCCTTGAACTTGTGTGATTCAAATCCTAGATGTTTCATTTCCAATATGTGGAAACCTAAATGCTCATAGCGATAGCGTTGATAAATAGTTATCAGCATCCGATTGTGAATCAACAGACATTCAAGAATGGAAAGAAGAAAACTGAAGTGTTGCTCACGAATAACTAACTATTACGAAGAATAATAGACTTAGTTATAGAGGGAATTGAAGTATCATGAGCAAATGGCTATTAGAATTCGTAACTCCATTAGAACTTAAGATTACAAGTATATAAATTTAGCCATCAGGTACGAGTATTATAACACTCCCATCTAAGCCCTATAAATAGGTGAGATGTTGTAGTAAGAGAAGCTCAAGTGTAGAGACTCTTAAAAGAAGAAGAAGAAGAAATAAATTTTCTTTTTTTCGTCTCTTCAATCACTCTTGCTCTTATATCTCTTTCTTTTATTTTCTCATCGATACTAGCATAGAAATCGGCAAAAACAAGAAAGAGAGTGATATGATATATTTTGACAGTCTGAACACGTCACAGTTGACACAACGTCAAGTCAGAGCCCCACGCCACACATCCCGTCCTGGGAGCTCGTACTAAGAAGATATACCACACATCCTATCCCGGGAGCTCAAGGCGGTGCTGTCTGACGCCGCACTGCACGCCCCGGCGCGACGACCAGTCAGAAGGGTCGTCCCATCCCTCGGGGACCAACGGCGACGCCAAATCGATGCGCCCTCAGCCCTCTCGCCAAGGTATAAAACACCTAGCTAGCCTCCGACCAAAGAGGGGGGAAAAAGAGAAAAAAAATAATCCCACTCGTTACTAACTTGCTCGTCGGAGGGGCCATGACTGGGTACCATCCGACGGAGGCCATTTTTATAAGAGAGTGACTACTCATCGACGGTGAAGGACTCGGCATGGAAGCACGATCCGCCCGGCACCAAGGAGTCGTCGATCAGCCCCGATCCCAACCAATGCCAACCAGCATCCCTTCCTGAGAGCTCGGGTACCTCATCATCTGAATCACCCTGCATAAAGCTCCCAACATCGACCCGTGGACCAGGCCGTGCTAACTCACCAACCACGACGCATTTGTTCACTAACAGAGAATACATATACATAGGATATCAATATTCGAAGGGATATGTATGCTAGGTGTGTGGAATTTACTTCAAATGATTATAATAAAATTGCCTAATATTATGATTTACCGAGTGATATTTTATTATAATATATACTCTACAAGAAAAACAAAATAGTATTAATTGAGAATAAAATAAATAAATAATTAAAAAGTATGTTGTAAATCAAATTGAATTTTAACTTGAATTGACTTTTTGATCCTATAATACAATTAATTTGGCTTATGAAATGTACAACAATACGAAGCTGATATACCATAGTGAACACATTCATAGTTTTGCTGATTTAGCTTACGTTATGTAACCTATGGTTGACATTTGGCGAAGCATGTTGTGAACTTTGCGACGCGATGCCGCAATAATTATTGATGCATACCTATGTGAAATGACATTTATGGTAGGATGTCATTCCGAGGTTGACATAACATATCACGTTGACCATTAAATGACACGGACGAGGTGGCAACAAGAGCTTGCTAGACGAGGCAGTGGGGCCCGCCTTGAGGGCACCACCATCGCTTAATATTCATTCCATGTCAAGATCAAATCTCTGACTTTTATGCGTGTTATAGATTCCTTTCCTTCGTTTGGAAGTCAAATTTCTTACTTTATGATCACTTCCTTCGAACCAAATAAAAAGGAAAGAAAAAAAAATTCAGTAGTTATGTAATCAAAGAAAAAACTCCTCGGATTCCCTTTTCATAACCTTCCAAATATCTAATATAATTTTTCATCCAAACCCCTTATGGATCGATCTAAATCTGTCCAACTCTTCCTCATGTTTATTTATAATATTTTTGATTACTTCAATAAAATTCCGTAAGCTTTTTTCAAAAATACTATAAATGTGGCAAAAAAAACCAACTTATATATACAAAATAAAAATTTAAATAATTATTATTTTTAGCTTAAAAATATGAACAACCAAATAGAGACTTCTTATAATATTTTTTTTCTAAATATGCTTACTTATAGTGTTTTTGATAACCAAATAGAACTTTATCAGAGCAAATGCGACTATAGAATTGATTTATCAGAGCAAAAGGACATTTAATTGATGAACAAAACTATGTGCCAACTACAACGTGGATTGTTACTTTGATCAATTGGGCATATTATTCTTACTCCAAATTTATGTGGAAGGTTATGTTAGACCACTAAAACTATATCAAAATCTTATGAATAAATATTTTATATAGCTTAGTTGGAGTGTTACAAACTTGTTATTGTAGTGGTATTATATATAACTCATAGGTTTGGAGATGATTATTGAATATGGGAAATTAAATCTTATCATGTTGGAAGAATTCTAAAAAGTTAAGTTGTAGTAATTATCACAAAGCTTGCCAATTTTCTTTGGTCGATTGATTCTAAGCTCAGGAATTACATGGTTAGTCTCTTCTTAGTCGTCTCATATATCACATAGATTTCATTATATTTCAGCTTAGTAAGTATAGAGAGGTAAAACAATCATGTAAAACTATATCAAAATGATTATAAGAATTATTGACACCTCTACAAAAACATCCTAAGCCTATACAAATGACTCAAAATAAGACATGTAACTTACCAACCTAGATTGAATTTCAAACATTTTTTCTATACCAATTATAATATTTTTTAATAATAATTACAATAATATTCTAGGTCAACTATAATTATAGCATTTTTAAATATAACTACTACATAACTATGGATCTATTTATCCATGGACCGGATAAAGGTCTTTTGATATGTCTTGATATTTTGGAGACGCCACACTCATGGAGTAAAAACAAAAAAGGGAGCACCAATCTAGAAGACTTTACTGAGAATTCATCCAAACTAATTTATGTTAATATTATATTATTTAACAGAGTTCAAGTATATTATTATTCAATTTAGTGTATCGAGAGAAAAAAAAGAAAAAACACTAACTTTTTATGGACAAAGAACTACTTGATGGTCAATTTACAACACAAATATGACATCTTCCACCTTTTATTATACCATTATTGTTCACTTCACTGGTGTTGGCAGATCACCACATTCTCCAACAAAATCTCATAATTAAATGATTTCAGTAGCATTGTCAGGTCATCATATTCTTCAACAAAAATTTCAAAACTAAATGGTGCCTTCTTATTCAAAATAGACCAACAATGGGAGGTTATTATGTGGATTAAGCTTTATACCACACTACTCCAATATTGGAAGTATAAATGATATTGGAAAAGATATATGTACAGCCTTACTTGTCAAGAGAACACAAGAAAATGGTACGAGATAAATCTCTCATCCAAGGATGATAGACTCCCTCAGTCTCAACAATGTGAACCAATTAAACATAGGTTAGTAAATGCTCAAAGGACAATCATTTTTCTCACCTCAAGAGTCTTGCAGAAAAATGTTATATGACTAAAATAAATCTTATAAGTACAGCAGGTAGCTGATACAGATGAATTCTACACTAGAAAGTGGCACAGCTAATTTAGTCATTCTACTTGAAGCCATCAGATTTGTTTGGGATAGTTGGAACTCTCGTAAAACATTTGTTTCTCTAAGAACTAGCATTAGGTACTGCCTTTTATGACAATGTTTCCCCCCACATATGGCACAAAAATACATAGGGCAGAAAAGAATCACTATTTGAATGCTCCCTGAGACATTTCAATCTGATGCACCTTATGTGGTCTGATATCAAATGACCACTTGGTCTGACAAGATTACTTGAAGGGTCATCACATTCAGATCAAATTAGTGACTCTACTTCAAGCTTTTGGATGGAAATCCATTAAATAAATGAAGAAGGAACTAAAAAGTGGTATGCGATGCAATAGCAGTACTGTGGTCAGCATCAACTTGAGCATGCCACCTCAACTTCACCGTTTGTTGCTTGCTCATCGATCAGGTCGTTTGACATTGCTGAAGGTATTCTATGGCGCTTGAGAATTCTGGAGGTAGCAAGCCGCGCATTCTTATAGTTTAAAACAATCACTCTCTCATCATCCAAATCTAATCTTATGCTTTCCTCGGTGCAACCTTCTATAAGCCCACACAGATGCTTTAGATTTTCAACTTCCACATCATTCACCTTCTTTACCTGATTACCATACACAACAGGAACGTTCTTCAACAGATAACGGCAAGAAACACTAAAATCGGATTCCAATTAACTCAAAGTAATACCTGAAATTCTGAAAGCCGCTCGTATCCAGCATTAATATCATCCATTAGGACCTGGAGCAAAAAGAGATATATCAGTCTCCATAGCAAAAGATCAAGGCCAGGGCCACAAAAAGATAACGAAACCATTTCCTACAAACAAGTTTGTTTAGATGCCCACAGTTTGATGATGCAGATTGAAAGGAGTCACAAGAGGATCAAGAAGTTACTTTGAAATCAGAATATCATGCCAAAGTTGGAAATGCAAGATCCTGATCATTTTGGATACAGAAAAAAGGACTGTTTGGAATCTTGATCCAGAAAAATACTGAGTACTGTTTAATTCTTTCTTCAATCACCATTTTATTCTCAGACTCCAAGATTAACGTATTTTACCAAAATAAAATGTCGATGCAAGCAGCACTGGGACCTCAGCACATACTAGGAAGATGTATTATCACAGAAGTGCGATTACTTTCATCACAACTTACCAAAAAAGTTTGATGATTGTATAGTTCATGCAAAGGGAAAAACAGAAGGAAATTGTCTGTATTTTCTTGTTTTGAGGTACATGGAATGCACATCATCTTCCACCACCACTAATGTATACATTACAAATATAAGATACTTCCATTTTTATAGGAAACAATTAAGCTATGGTGCATGCTAAGAGCTCTGGACCTACATCTACGTACTGTCTTAGAAGGAATAAGATCCCTGTGGCTTATAGGACTTATGGAGATATAGGCACCTGGAACCAAAGATTAACAATCAAATTCTTGGATAGTCCAAGCAAGGACAATTAGCCATAAAATAACCGTATAATTATTCGGTCCACTGGCAGTTTTGATGTATTGCCATAGGATTTGCTTGGCTGTATATTGTCATGAAATTTTCAACAGGTTCCCTTGTGTTCAAAAGGATCACAATGTCTAACTGTGTCTGGATGGAATCTGTGCAGTAAACTTTGCAAGTAACAAAATGCTAAAAGCATACCTGAGAAAGGATGACAAGTTGTTCACCTGCCCTTTTAGGCAGTTCACGTAACGCTCGTTCACATAACCGACGTGGTGAAGTGTTATACCAGTCTTCTCCATACTCATGAAGGTAGGGCTGGGTCAATGGAACAAAAACCAGACCAGCAAATATGTAGTAGCTCGGAAGTTTATCAAACTGATGAACTGGAACTAAAGGTTGTAGCTGCATAATCACATGAGCGTACGTGTCAATTCATAATCAAAACAAATGTTCTAGACAACCAACAATAGGATTTCTAATGTGATCAAATTCAAAAGATTTCAGTAAATCTATGTTGAGTCTTTAACTTGTCTAGTCAAGTTGGTTAGATCAAACATCAAAGTGTCTTCTGTTAACATTTGTATTCTGTTCATATCTTTATTTATATATCCGAGAAGGAACTTGATTAGAAAAAAATCTATGTTAATTAGAAAACAGTTATAAAGTTACTGTAATTTTAAAGACTTTATTAGGAAAAAGTTTTCGATGTCCAAGGATTTGTATAGGTTTATTGTATTTGGCTTAAAAGGAAATAGGCTAAAGAAGAAGATGAGGTGATCGTACGAAAGGAAAGCAACATTCTAGTGCAAAAAACTAATGTGTTAGTTTATTTCCTGCATGAAAGTGTCAATACTGATGTAAATTTATATTTAACTTTGTTTTTAAGTAAATGGATAAGATATGATGAAAAGAAATGTTACTTCTTTAATCTTTAGGCTCTCTTTCTCATTAGCATTTCTTCCAACTTTCAGTCTTTATTCCTATATGTAGTTTCTAAACTTCCAATTTTCACTGTGATCTTACAAGTTTATTTATCATTTCATTATATGTGCATTGATTTATTGCATGAGATCTTAGATTTTCACCATGAACTTAGACTCAATCTTATATTTATCAAATTTAGTTGTAATAGATCAAGTTTAAGAATCCTTCAAAAGGACTACTTTTATCTACTTTGCATCTTGAAATAAATATATGCCTTTTAGTGGTATTTGCTTTATTGAGAAGTATGAATCATATACAATGAGATCCATGATAACCATGAAAAGATAAAAAGTACACAAATATACATGTATTAATGTCAAGCACAAGCTCCAAGCAACTGAACTATAATTTGATTCAGCATGATTAAATATGTCGACTCTCTGTTGTTTTTTTTTTATAGAACTTAGCTTATCTAGTATTCAGTTGGTTAGATCTCATATTGTCTTCAAATTTTTTTGGTAATTCAGTTCAAATTTATATTTCTATATTAGAGGAGAGATTTGATTAGATTAAACAATATATTTTTAGAAAAAATATAAAGTTACTACAATTTTTGGGATCTCATAAGAAAAAAGTTTTGGATTCCTAGAATGTGCTTAGGTTCACAATTTGGAGTCTCAGAGAGAGTGAACATATCTGGAGATAAAATGATGCAAAGATAAAAAGGAAATAAAGGATCTGATAGGATTTACATTAATTTTTTCCTTTCTGAAAGAATCAAATTTTATGAATTTATGTAAGTATATTGTTTTCAATTTATGAAAAATACTTCTTTAGGCTTGATGGCCTTAGATCCCTTCCTCCTCTTTTTCTCATCAGTACACTTTCCAACCAGTATACCTTAGACAATTTGCAGATTCTACCTGTTAGCTAATCTTATAAATTGTCATTTCTGCAATGTCCATTAGTTTGTTACAATGAGTGTAGTTTTGGAATATCATGACTCTCTATCAGTGTTATGTCATAACAAGGTCTACTGTTACTCAAGTCTAGACAAAGTGAAAGTAAATAAAGTTGTGTTAGGGCCATTGAGCTAATGAACAACGCATAAAATGTATTTAACATTATCAAGAGCCTATATTAAAATACATAGTCAATGGTTAAATGAAAATTAGAACTTCTAGATTACCAGTTTTGCTATAAATATTTCCATTCCACTATTGGAGATCAGCCTTAACAAAAATGACTTGGTGTAAAACTACTAGTTAAAGATGTTTGTAGTTCTTTTTCCTTCCACAAGTTTACATTTTTGTGATTGTATATCCCTTAAGGCTGGTTTAGAAATACTTTTAAGTTCATTGTCAAATTTGTCATCTAGAACAACTATAATTATTATTATGTCCTCTACACTACATGCAATGTAAAGCTGCCAATACATTACTACTGCAAAGTATACTGGTAACTGAACTCACAGGTCGAAGAGAAATGCTGAATTCCTGCTCTATGCCATCTCTCAATAGACTGAGAATAGCAGTTTCCCCAGGCTTCTTCATAGACACTAGATGATCGAAAGTTATTCTCTCCCTGTTACGGAATGGTACTGCAAAACACACATCATATCCAGTAAATTCCCATGGATCCAGACCACCCATTGCAACTAGAGACCATACTTGCATCTATCTAATTTTGTTCTAGAGAAGAAAAATGGCATGAGAATAAAGCTTGGGCTATTTGATAAGATAAAAGGCGCCAAACTTACCGCTTCCATCATTGGCTATTGGCACTCCATCAAATGCAAGAATAATATCATCTTTCTTTAGCACGTTATGAGCATCTGAAAGAGGATTAATTTTGTTAACAAGAACACCTGTCATTTCTGGTCGCATATGGAAGTGTTCCCTTAGTTGAACATTTTCAGTAGACTGGCATGATAAACCAAGGGAGCAAAATCCCACATATTTGCCTTTGTCTTCCACTCCAGCGATAAAGTGTTTTATTATTGGAACAGGAATAATGTATCTGCAAAAGATATATGGAGCAAGGATAATGATATAAACTTTTCTGTGTAAGTAATTTGAAATAGTCCTCTTAGTTTATAGAAGAACAACTTGCTCCATATTAAAGTGCAGTAAACTAGCCCTTATGTTTCTTTGGTCATAAACTTGCAGTAAACCATCTGATCAAACGACAAGAGAATTAGTAGACATTTCAGAGTGTATTAGCATAATAAATTTAATTGTTAAGAAGATAGTAGTATGAAAATTTGTTCGCACCAAGACTCACTAAAAAAGTTATCAACAAAAAAACAAATTTGTGGTACTCATTTTCATGATTAATAGGAAATGTTTTATCTTCCCTACATTTGAAGTATCTAACATCCTTCTTGCAATGGGAACAAGATGTCAAGAACAAGTTAATAGCTCAATAGAACTCACCCAATGTTTTCTGCACCTGAAAGGTTTTGAAAAGCCACTCCAGCAACCTTGTCACCCATGATTGCAGGCCCCCCACTGTTTCCTGGGTTAATAGCTGCATCAATCTGTATGGCCATGAGCTGGGCAGCACCATGAACATACTGTGTTGGTTCAACTCTAGAGACAACTCCTTTGGTAACAGAAATGTTGTCTCCACCTGCACCAAGAAGGAAGCATTTTCATCCACAACACAGATTAATGTTTTCTTAATACCCCACCCAGAAACTACATAGAGAAAGTCTAAAATTGTTTCTATGGGAACAACATGCTAGTTTTTCTTACCGTCCAAACTGTCTTAATTTACTATAGTAAAAGTGCAATAAATACAAATGCGAAG